>NC_091454.1:218235380-218472880 GCF_027789765.1 Dendropsophus ebraccatus | reverse complement strand
CTCCTATCTATCTCCTATCTACCTATCTATCTATCTATCTCCTATCTCCTATCTATCTCCTATCTATCTATCTATCTATCTCCTATCTATCTATCTATCTATCTATCTATCTATCTATCTATCTCCTATCTATCTCCTATCTATCTATCTATCTATCTATCTATCTATCTATCTATCTATCTATCTCCTATCTATCTATCTATCTCCTATCTCCTATCTATCTCCTATCTACCTATCTATCTATCTCCTATCTATCTATCTATCTATCTCCTATCTCCTATCTCCTATCTATCTCCTATCTACCTATCTATCTATCTCCTATCTATCTATCTATCTATCTATCTATCTATCTATCTATCTCCTATCTATCTATCTATCTATCTCCTATCTCCTATCTCCTATCTCCTATCTATCTCCTATCTACCTATCTATCTATCTATCTATCTATCTATCTATCTATCTATCTCCTATCTATCTATCTATCTATCTATCTATCTATCTATCTATCTATCTATCTATCTATCTATCTCCTATCTCCTATCTCCTATCTCCTATCTCCTATCTCCTATCCCTCTCTCCCTATCTCCCTCCTCTGTGTGTGTTCCCGGGCAGCTCCCGGTGTGGTGGCAGTCCGGGTGGGCACTGTGTGGTAGTGATGGGTCTGTGGGCTATGAGCAGCCTCCCCCTGTACACGCCCTGTCTGGGCTCTCCATACGGTGAGGCAGCAGCAGCAGCCGGCTCTAGGACCGCGGGGCCGCTCTTGTCTCCTTTGTCTTCCAGCTGATCCAGCGCCGGCTCCGCTCCCAGCTGCTGTGTATGTACTGTCTGTATATATTCCTGTGTATGTACTGTCTGTATATTATATCAGCCCTGCATGCTGCACTATTATACTGCCTTCTATGTGTATTGTATATACGTGTGTGTGCTGCTCTCCTCTGTACATCCCTGTGTATTGTGCCTATACCTGCATGTAGGTATATATGACAGCAGCTGTGCATCCTGTATGATGGTGGTATAGATGGTATACAGTGTGTACCCCAGCCTCTGCATGCCCCTGTCACTGACACCTCACCAACTACTGCCCAGATATCCCTTATATATAGCTACTACTGTCAGTGTATCTGTATCCTGCCAATACATGTCTCTACTATCCATAGATTTCTCTATCCCATATGTAGCACCTTCTTTACACTGTCAGTATGTCTCCTTATATCTGTATGCACTGGGGTTATGTATCTGGGTACTGTCCCTATATATATCTGTATACACTGGGGTTATGTATCTGGGTACTGTCTCTATATATATGTATACACTAGGGTTATGTATCTGGGTACTGTCTCTATATATCTCTATACACTGGGGTTATGTATCTGGGCACTGTCCCTATATATATATCTGTATACACTAGGGTTATGTATCTGGGTACTGTCCCTATATATATCTGTATACACTGGGGTTATGTATCTGGGTACTGTCTCTATATATATCTCTATACACTGGGGTTATGTATCTGGGTACTGTCCCTATATATATCTCTATACACTGGGGTTATGTATCTGGGTACTGTCTCTATATATATCTCTATACACTGGGGTTATGTATCTGGGTACTGTCCCTATATATATATCTGTATACACTGGGGTTATGTATCTGGGTACTGTCCCTATATATATCTGTATACACTGGGGTTATGTATCTGGGTACTGTCTCTATATATATCTGTATACACTGGGGTTATGTATCTGGGTACTGTCCCTATATATATCTGTATACACTGGGGTTATGTATCTGGGTACTGTCTCTATATATATCTGTATACACTGGGGTTATGTATCTGGGTACTGTCTCTATATATATGTATACACTAGGGTTATGTATCTGGGTACTGTCTCTATATATCTCTATACACTGGGGTTATGTATCTGGGCACTGTCCCTATATATATATCTGTATACACTAGGGTTATGTATCTGGGTACTGTCCCTATATATATCTGTATACACTGGGGTTATGTATCTGGGTACTGTCCCTATATATATATCTGTATACACTGGGGTTATGTATCTGGGTACTGTCCCTATATATATCTGTATACACTGGGGTTATGTATCTGGGTACTGTCTCTATATATATCTCTATACACTGGGGTTATGTATCTGGGTACTGTCCCTATATATATCTCTATACACTGGGGTTATGTATCTGGGTACTGTCTCTATATATATCTCTATACACTGGGGTTATGTATCTGGGTACTGTCCCTATATATATATCTGTATACACTGGGGTTATGTATCTGGGTACTGTCCCTATATATATCTGTATACACTGGGGTTATGTATCTGGGTACTGTCTCTATATATATCTGTATACACTGGGGTTATGTATCTGGGTACTGTCCCTATATATATCTGTATACACTGGGGTTATGTATCTGGGTACTGTCTCTATATATATCTGTATACACTGGGGTTATGTATCTGGGTACTGTCCCTATATATAACTCTATACACTGGGGTTATGTATCTGGGTACTGTCCCTATATATCTGTATGCACTGGGGTTATGTATCTGGGTACTGTCTCTATATATATCTGTATACACTGGGGTTATGTATCTGGGTACTGTCTCTATATATATCTGTATACACTGGGGTTATGTATCTGGGTACTGTCTCTCTCTCTATATATATATATGTATACACTAGGGTTATGTATCTGGGCACTGTCCCTATATATCTCTATACACTGGGGTTATGTATCTGGGTACTGTCTCTATATATATCTGTATACACTGGGGTTATGTATCTGGGTACTGTCCCTATATATAACTCTATACACTGGGGTTATGTATCTGGGTACTGTCCCTATATATCTGTATACACTGGGGTTATGTATCTGGGTACTGTCTCTATATATATCTGTATACACTGGGGTTATGTATCTGGGTACTGTCCCTATATATATCTGTATACACTGGGGTTATGTATCTGGGTACTGTCCCTATATATATATCTCTATACACTGGGGTTATGTATCTGGGTACTGTCTCTATATATATCTGTATACACTGGGGTTATGTATCTGGGTACTGTCCCTATATATCTGTATACACTGGGGTTATGTATCTGGGTACTGTCCCTCTATATATCTCTATACACTGGGGTTATGTATCTGGGTACTGTCTCTATATATATCTGTATACACTGGGGTTATGTATCTGGGTACTGTCTCTATATATATCTGTATACACTGGGGTTATGTATCTGGGTACTGTCTCTATATATATCTGTATACACTGGGGTTATGTATCTGGGTACTGTCCCTATATATATCTGTATACACTGGGGTTATGTATCTGGGTACTGTCCCTATATATATATCTATACACTGGGGTTATGTATCTGGGTACTGTCTCTATATATATATGTATACACTGGGGTTATGTATCTGGGTACTGTCCCTATATATCTCTATACACTGCGGTTATGTATCTGGGTACTGTCTCTATATATATCTCTATACACTGGGGTTATGTATCTGGGTACTGTCCCTATATATAACTCTATACACTGGGGTTATGTATCTGGGCACTGTCTCTATATATATATGTATACACTGGGGTTATGTATCTGGGCACTGTCTCTATATATATCTGTATACACTGGGGTTATGTATCTGGGTACTGTCTCTATATATATCTATACACTGGGGTTATGTATCTGGGCACTGTCTCTATATATATATCTATACACTGGGGTTATGTATCTGGGCACTGTCTCTATATATATCTATACACTGGGGTTATGTATCTGGGTACTGTCTCTATATATATATATATCTATACACTGGGGTTATGTATCTGGGTACTGTCTCTCTATATATCTCTATACACTGGGGTTATGTATCTGGGTACTGTCTATATATATCTATACACTGGGGTTATGTATCTGGGCACTGCCCCTATATATATCTGTATACACTGGGGTTATGTATCTGGGCACTGTCCCTATATATATATATATATATATATATATATCTATATATATATATATATCTATACACTGGGGTTATGTATCTGGGTACTGTCCCTATATATCTCTATACACTGGGGTTATGTATCTGGGTACTGTCCCTATATATATATATATATATATATATATATACACTGGGGTTATGTATCGGAACACTGTCTCTATATATATATCTCTATACACTGGGGTTATGTATCTGGGCACTGTCTCTATATATATATATCTATACACTGGGGTTATGTATCTGGGCACTGTCCCTATATATATATCTATATACACTGTGGTTATGTTTCTGGACACTGTCTCTATATATTTCTATACACACTCTTTTGCTCCTATATATCTGTATACGATCCCTTTTGCTCCTATATATCTGTATACGATCCCTATTGCTCCTATATATCTGTATACGATCTCTTTTACTCCTATATATTTATAATATGTAATTGTTCCTGTATTTTCTGTACATTTCCCCCATAGTCTGTCCTGTATCTATACCCTGTGCACACAATACAGGTAAGGTGCAGACAATGGCTCGATATCCATCTGCAGTGCTGGCTATGGTGTCAGTATAGGGTATAGATAGAAATGTATGGACGGTGGCTATCGTTTCGTCTTCTCCTTATATTCTCCTTCCTATTGTCTCTGTGTCCTGCTGCTCTGTGTATAATGATCAGGTCTCTTATATTGTGTCTCCTGCACACAGAGCGCGTCCGTCATGCGTGGTTACAGGCTCGTCCTCCTCTTCCTGGCTCTTCTTCCAGGAATCCTCTGTGTCGGAGCCAATGATGTGAGAAGTTGTGTAGATGCCGCCCGGGAGCTGAGAGAGAGGGGCCTGAGTGACATCCCAGAGGTCCGGACCTTAATATCCGGTACTTCACACATTACTACTATATATACTATCCATACTCTATATACCTAGCAATTCAAATAGAAGCTTTAGCTGTGTTGCAGCATTGTGCTAAACTAATAGAAAGTTTTTCAATCTGCACTCGATACCCCATAATAAGAATGGGAAAGCAGCAATTCAGAATTTTTTGCTAATTGATTAAAAAGGAAAAACACAAAAAATTTTGCAATGCCACCTTTTTTTTCCCCGCAGTTTTTCCCCCCGTGAATTTAAAGAGGCCAACGCACTGAAAGCTCGCTCAAAGTATCCTATTTAAGGCTATGTTCACAATATGTATCAGACCGGCCGTTCCGTGACCCCGGCCGGGTCATGGAACGGCTGGTCTGTGCCCGGATCATCGCGGCTGGTGCTTAAGTACCGGCTGGGTGATCCGTCCGGCCGCAGAGCTCTGATACGGGCGCATCAGCGTGCGCCCACATCAGAGCTTCCCATGGCACACAGTGAAGCAAGCGGCTGGAGCCGCTCGCTTCACTGTGTGAACTGACAGGTCTTTCTGCGGCCAGAATTCAGTGAATTCCGGCCGCAGAAAACTGACATGTCAGTTATTTGCGGCCCCATATGGGGTCCCGGCCGGAGCGTATACGATGTGTATATGCTCCAGCCGGGATCCCATACCAGATAAGGTTATTTTGCGCTCCGCAAAAAGTACGGCCGTTGTTGCCGATGGCAACAACGGCCGTACTTTTACGTAGTGTGAACATAACCTAAAAATTTATGTTGAGCAATGGGATACATTGCGTACAAAAAAGGGTAATAAAATCCACATGCCTCCGCATGCGCCACCCGGTAGTGTCGGCGGTTTAGCTACGCAAAAGCGTTTTTTTATTCCCCTGAATTTAAAGAGGGCAACGCACTGAAAGGTTCCGTCAAAGTTTTCTTTTTAAAAATGTATGTTGAGCAATGGGATACATTGCATCTGAAAAATGGGGGAAGAAAATGCATCCTGGCGCATGCGTCAACTAGAAGTGTCGGCGGTTTAGCTACGCAACAGAAAGTTTGTTCGAAAGTTGTTGTTTTTTTTAATGTATATGTTGACTAATGGGATACACTGCATACGAAAGTCCCGCCACTCGTATTCTTTTTTTTAGATCCAAATTGATAAAAAAAATAAAAATAATAATAAAGCTTGGAAAAATTTAACATAATAGCATTTATTGCGTGTAAACATTTATAATATAAAAGGGAAAATAGGCCCATCGGAGACACAGAGAATGAGGAAAAAATTACTCGCCCCACCTACGTTGTTCATTGTTCCGTGGAATCACTGTGAAGCGAACAATAAACGAGGTCCGGATGACCGCAAGAACAACTATAATTAAAGACTATCGTTCCGTTGGATTGTGCGAACGATTTTAAGAAGCTTGCAAAGCGGTCGTTTGAGATAGTTTATCGTTAACGATTATCAGAACGATAATCGTCTCGTGGAATAGGGCTCTTACTATGATGTAACATTCAGCTCTGGCTCCTCCCGTTTCTCTCGATAGATCTTAGATCTTTCTGCACCTTAATTGGAGTCAAAATCTAAGTAATTGGGGGAGACCAAGGACCCCATAGTCACTATAGCTGAGCTCCAAAGATCTTGTGTGCAGATGGAAGAAACTACTAGAGCAGGGGTAGGGAACCTTGGATTGCCAGCTGTTGAGAAACTACAACTCCCATCATCTTTAGCGTTGGCTGTCCAGACATGATGGGAGTTGTAGTTTTGCAACAGCTGGAAAGCCAAGGTTCCCCATCCCTGCTCTAGAAGGTCAGCCATCACTGCATCCCCCCTAATCTGGGCTTTATGGCAGAGCAGCCAGATATAAACCTCTTCTCAGTAACAGACACATGAAAGCCGTCGGGAGTTTATATAGAAGCAGCTAAAGGACTCTCAGACTGTGAGGAAGAAGAATCTCAGTTCTAAGCATCATGTCTAGTGGACAGGGTGAGGAAAAGCGGAATGGATTTGAGTGACCCTGACCTGATCCCAAGGGGAGAGACCTGCCATAGTGTCCACCACCGACAGCTCCATCCAACCTGACAGAGCTGAGAGGATCTGCTGAGAATAGTGGAAAATCCCCATATCCTGAGGTAAAACTTGTGGACTCATAGAAGACTGGAGGCTGAACCACTGACAAAGGGGCTTCACCTAATGCCAGATGTCACACGTTGTGCTCTCACATTCTCACTATGGGGCAGAATGATGGGGAGAAAATTTATTTTAGCACAATATTGCAACATAACAAAATGTGTATCTGTTATCCCAGTATGATGGCGTCATGCATCCTGTATCAATATAATATAATTATGCACTCATGCATTTGCCCAGTCTTGTCTTCCCAATCCCCATGTACATTAATGCCCCACTGACGCAATGGCAATCAGGGCCTAGTTCACACAGTAACCAGGGCCAGTTCCACTAAAAGCACCTTCTATTATAGTCTGTATTATATGAGCAAATCCACATCCAGAGGCCGTAGTACGCAAACTAAAAATACTTGTCAGATCCCAGGATAGGCCTCAGATTTCCGGTGGAAACATGCTCCAGAGGTTGTATAACTATAATGATAATGTATTAACCTTTGCTGTGTTTTATAGGGGAACACCTTCGGATATGCCCCCAGGAGTACACGTGTTGTCCCAGCGAGACCGAGCAGCGGCTGAGTGAGGAAAGCGTCAGAGATTTAGCCCGCATTGTCAATGAGACCGTCAGCTATCCTACTGGAGTGTTAACCAAAGCAAGGAAGAGGTTCCAGGGTGAGTGTGAACATAGTGTTATATTACATTATATATATATATATATATATATATATATATATATATATATATATATACATATATATATATATATATATATATCCTGCTTGATATATGGGGTACAAGATAGCCTATCACCTGATCCCTTATAAATCAGGGCATCTAGTAGATTGTAAATCAGGACTATAGTCACTAATAAGTCTTACTATCCCGTCCTGCGGATCAGGGAACCTGAACTGAATGTGAACCAGTTTGTTGAATGGAATATGTAACCCACGTAACCACTTTTCTAGAATGGTGCCATGGAGCCAGTCATATGGAGCCGGTCAGCGATCCTACACACCCTCCCTAGTATGAGGCTGTCACACTAGGTGTTTTTTTGAAAAAAATTAAAACACCACTAAAAATGCAAAATTGGTGCTTTTTTTGTGTCAAAGACGCTACAGCCATATGATAGCTGAAAGTTAAAGGGGGAAAATGTAATGGGTTACCCACAGAATGTTCTTCTGTGAGAAATAGCAGCAGGCCCCTCATTCTGAGATGATTCACAGAAACGTTGGCGGTTTTCCCCTAGACTTCTATACATGAGAAAACATCATATATATATATGCATATTGCTGTTTTTTATGTTTTTCCCACCAATTCTTCAATAGAAAACCTGGAATCACATGAAAAGAGACATATTTGTACTGGATTTGTACTGGGAAAAAAAGAAGGGGATACAACGCCCTAAATAAAAATGCCCATAGTAATTTACACTAATTTGAGAAAATTCCAAAAAAGCAGGAAAAACTGCTGGCAGCTTCGTGACGTGTTATTTTGGCATTTTTTAAGCCCCAAAAAAAGCTGTGCAAACGTGTCTGTGGGAAGCCTCGATGTGCAGCTTTTTATTGACTGGGCAACCTTAAAGAAGTTATCCAGGTTAAAAAAATAGCTACTTTTGTTGCAAAAACAGAACCACCCCTGTCCTCAGGTCTCGCTCTTTGCCCTCCAGATTGGCCCTATGTAACGATAGTAAGAGAGCCCTACTTGGAGCGAGACACAGAGACCATGTTATCACAGATACAGTATAATAAATAAAGGGTAAAAAAATAAGATATAAATCTTTACTCCTAGAACAACATGAATGGAACAACATGAATGCATGGATACACTTCCTATCCATGCGTTTCCCTGCCGTGATTAGCAGTGAAACCCACTCACCACAGGTCATCAGGGATATATAGGGAAGATGCATGAGTATTATATAGATATGAAGTGCACTTGAGAGATGGCTGCAGGTTCAGGACACCATGGAGTGTAAGGGTGGGTTCACACTACGAAATCTTAGCTATATTAGAAAGAAGCGACCACTTGGAGATCCCTAATCTCCTTTTATTGTATTACAGAATTTTTCCTCGCCCTTCTTGACTCTTCAGAGAACTCTCTGGCCGCCATGTTTGCACTCTCGTACGGGCATCTGTACTCCCAGAATGCTGGTCTCTTCAGCACTCTCTTCTCAGAGCTGCGAGCCTATTACATGGGAGGAGGAGTGGCCCGGCTGGCTGAGGCGCTCTCTGAGTTTTGGGCTGCGCTCTTGGAGCGCACACTCCGTCTGCTGCTTCCGCATTATGAGCTGAGTGCAGACTACATGGAGTGTGCAGCCCGTAGGGCTGAAGAACTGAGACCTTTTGGAGACATCCCACGGAAGCTTCGCATACAGGTTTGGAGGAGAACGTTTTAGGTTAATAGATATTGCAGAAATATCTCTTGATGCCAGTTGTACCTTAGTAGAAAATCCATTTTAAATAGGCACTGTCAATAAAGGGGTACTCCAGCGAAAATCTTTTTCTTTTAAATCAATTGGTGTCATAAAGTTATATAGATTTGTAATTTTTTTTCTATTTAAAAATCTCAAGTCTTCCCATACTAATCAGCTGCTGTATGTCCTGCAGGAAGTGGTGTATTCTCTCCAGTCTGACACAGTGCTCTCTGCTGCCACCTCTGTCCATGTCAGGAACTGTCCAGAGCAGCAGCAAATTTCCATAGAAAACCTCTCCTGCTCTGGACAGTTCCTGACATGGACAGAGGTGGCAGCAGAGAGCACTGTGTCAGACTGGAGAGAATACATCACTTCCTGCAGGACATACAGCAGCTGATACGTGTGGGAAGACTTGAGATTTTTAAATAGAAGTAAATTACAAATCTATATAACTTTCTGACACCAGTTCAGTTAAAAGAAAAAGATTTTTGCCGGACATATTTGTAGTTCACTTCATAGAAAATATATATTTTTCTGTGTCAAATTCCAAATGATAACATTTGCCACTGGGTGTCACTACTTTGAGCTCCACTGCCTGCCACAGCAATTTAGTTGGGGACCAGGAAGTGAGGGCAGGGTAAATGCAAAGCTCTGCTACAATGCTGTCAATCACAGTGCAGGGAGAGAGCAACAGACATCAGAGAGGCACATTAGGTGATTTCCTGAAAGAATTTTTTTTTTATAAATCTTTATTTATTTTATAAAAAGAACATACAAACAATCTTACAATGCAATTTTCAGTCCCTTCCCACCCCCTCCTGAACGAATTTATATACTTTGTGTATATGATTGTGGCATCTAGAATTTCAATTTACTTTTACAGTATAAATCAATATATGCCTATAATGACAACATTGTTTTTCACCAAAATAAAAGTAAAAAGGACCTAATTTTACGGCAATTTAAGTTTTTATTTTTAAACTAGTATAAAAAAAAAATAAAAGTTATATAAAATGCCTATCGTTGTAATTGTGCTGACTTGAGAAACATACATATAATTTCAGTTTTATCACTAGGCAAACAGAGATGAACAACCACGCCCCTGAAAAAGTTTTTTTTTTATTTCACTGCAATTTAATTGTAGCATATTTTATAGAAAAATGCATGTCAAAGTACAATTGGTGTCAATAAAAATAACACCTGAAACGGGTCCATTGATGTAGAGATGAAAAGGGTTATAGCCTTTTAAACACATAGAGGAAAAAAATAAAACGCAAAAATAAGTAATTTCCTGGGTCCTCAAGAGAACCTGTCAGCTACCAATCATATTCCAAACTGCTGACACTATTATATAGCTGTGCGGGCCAGGAGACACATGGTACCTTTCGTACATCTGTCTGTGCGTTTCATACAAAAAGCGTCTAATAGCCAAAATTACAAGGCAGTTTTGTACATTTGAAAGTTATGGCCTAGTGTATGTTTGTAATGTTTCATGTGTGTAATTTTATATGTAACAGACACTATGTAACACTGTATTACTTTGTGTGGTGAATGCTAGTTACTATAAGTGACACAGCACTCCTTATAGTGATTACTAATGATCCATCTCCTCCAGGTCACACGAGCTTTAGGAGCAGCCAGAACACTGGTCCAAGGACTGGCAACCGCGAGTGACATCATCAGCAGAGCCACCAAGGTACACCAAAGCTGCTTGATGCTGATCTTCTGTGCAGCTGCGGGCTGGGACAGTCAGACACTTATAAATGGTATTTTACTGACTCCTGTATACACAGTGTTAATATGAAGACTGTGCAGGCAGGCTGTGATGCCGCCTCCAACACCACTGGTCCCAGAAATCATGTGATCACTGATCGTCTACCTTCTTCAATGCTGATTGTTCGGGCCAGTGCAAACCCCAACTTTCAGCAGGTCCGGTCATCTCTAGTGTTGATCTAACCACAGGGACCCCCATCTATCATATAAATGAATCAAGATGCAGCACACAGTCAGCCTCCGTGATGGATACAGACTCTGTCCTGATGTTTTCCTTACTCCTCTCTTTCTAGACGCTGCCACCTCCTGACTGCCTCCGAGCTGCCATGCGGATGTGGTATTGTCCATTATGCCGAGGTCACACTGGCCTGCTGCCATGTCATGGCCTATGCCTCAACGTCATGAAGGGCTGCCTCGCCCACCAGGCAGATATGGATGGCGACTGGAACAGTTTGATAGGTGAGTTTAATTCCTGGCACAGAAAATGATTTGTAGTCCATGTCGGGGTTGTATACTATATACATGCTCTTTATTGGGATGTTTTTTTGGTAACTGAAGTACAATTATACAAAGCACAAAAGTCTTTCAGCAGAGTAGGTTTAAAGGGGTGTTGGTGCACGCCTCACCAAACCGGACCAGGTCGGCATCAGGGAATCCACAAAGCAGTAGTAGAGACAGCACTTCCAAAGAATCCAAGCAAAGTTTATTGTACACCAGTTGCACTGGTGTACAATAAACTTTGCTTGGATTCTTTGGAAGTGCTGTCTCTACTACTGCTTTGTGGAAGTACAATTATAAGCATTTCATTCATTTTTAAACTTTTATTCACAAACATGTTAAGTTTATGTGTGGTGCCCAGCCCCATGTGAAGGTGGGACGGCTGGTCAATTGGCCCCCTCCCCTAATAAAAGCTTGAATCACCCCCCTTTTCCCATGTTACAAATAAATAAATAAATAAATAAACATGTTTACTATCGCCGCGTGCGTAATCGCCCGAACTATTAATTAATCACATTCCTGATCTCGCACGGTAAACAGCGTAAGCGCAAAAAAATCCCAGAGTGCAAAATTGTGCATTTTTGTCGCATCAGATCCAGAAAAATTGTAATAAAAAGCCATCAAAAAGTCGTATATGCGCAATCAAGGTACCGATAGAAAGAACACATCATGGCGCAAAAAATGACACCTCACACAGTCCCATAGACCAAAGGATAAAAGCGCTATAAGCCTGGGAATGGAGCGGTTTTAAGTGACATATATTTGTTAACGATGGTTTGAATTTTATACAGGCCATCAGATACAATAAAAGTTATACATGTTATATATCGTTGTAATCATAACGAATTGAGGAACATATATAACAAGACATCTTTACCCCAGGGCGAACGGCGTACAAACAAATACCCCCCAAATAAAAAAAATGCTTTTTTTTTTTCAATTTCACCACACATTTAATTTTTTTCTGCTTTTGCAGCATACTTTATGAAAAAATTCAGCCTGTCATTGCAAAGCACAATTAGTGACACAAAAAATAAGGGCTCATGTGGGTTTCTAGGTGAAAAAAATGCAAGTGCTATGGCCTTTTAAGCACAAAGAGGAAAAAACGAAAACGCTAAAATTTAAATTGGCCCTGTCCTCTAAGGGTTAAAAGAATTCTTTGTTGCCGGTCTTCCCCTTCAAGTATGACTTTTTCCCTGGTACTCCATCATCCTGGAATAAACATTGTTCGTTTTAGAGATTCCTCTTAAAAGATGTTTAGATACCATTCTTTATTCATGGCAGTGCAAAAATTGTAGGTGAGCCTGTTTCTTAGATGAAAGCCCCAAACATGACTGCTCTCAGGACACCTCACTGCTGGAGCTCACCTTTTCTTCTCTGGATATACTTCCAGATGTCCCGGGCAGGAGACTTAGAGAGAACACCTTTACCCCAGTGCTCCGCTGTCTTCCTGCACAGTGTCAGTCTATACTTGATGTTTTTCTTCTTCCATCCCTCACAGGAGAAATGCCTTACTTGTTCCCCATCCTAACACCAGGCCAGCCTCTAGAAGCCTTTGCCCCTTCATGACACTCGCCTGCTGCCATTTTTGAGCAAGCTCAGCCTTGGTGTTACACCGACCCCATAGCTGAGAAGACGGTCCTGACACTTGCTGGGCTCTCTTTGCTGCCCTTTTTCACAGCAACTGAACCTCTCTTCTTAAAGATCTTAATGATCCAATAAATGGTTGAGTTAGAAGCAGTCTCTCCAGCAGCAAAGACCTTGGGAACTGTGCTGATATGGTTCCCAGATTCATAAAATCATAGTATAGAGCTACTGTGTGGCTCGCAGAGCATACCAACCGTGGCTGCAGCAGTAGCTTTAGTGAGGAGAAAAAGTACTTTCATTCTGCGCATGAGGCCGCGAGAGGGGTGGCAACTAGTCATCTAGGCAGGGAGCCACACGTGACTACTACTGCGGTAGCCCGGGACCCATGGCCACCCAAAAAGACTTATTTTTTCCATGGTGTAATGTCTCTTGGCTACAGTTCTGCAATGATTTGCAAAAAAATGCTGCTTTTTTACCATAATTTTGCACAAATCAGGGCTTAATGGCATTATCTATCCTGTACTATGAACACCACGCTAGTGCTGCCATAGTTACAATGGGGTGGGGGGCCCAGGCTTGGTGAACAGCCCGGGGCCTATGGTAAATATATTTACAATATATATATATATATATATATATATATATATATACAATTCATCCATTCATTGCAATTTAAGTCCAACTGGTAGGGAGGGAGATCAGTGACCATTATACATCGTTGGGGTTCATCAGGTGCCATTAGCATCCATAGTATAAATGGAGACCATGGACAGAGCCAAGCTGTGTGAGTTACGCTGCTTCTAATATTGCCGTCAGGAAACGTTAATAAAATATTTGCAGTTAATTCCCTGAATATTTGTCCCCGGGGAGCGGTGTGAATACACAATGGCTCTCCTGGTAACAGCTTATTACTTTCCTTACCAAGAACATTGATTTATTTACTTTCTTGGCTCGATCCTCCCCATCATCTCTAAGGAAAAATGATCCAACAACACAATCTTCTTACAATAGGATATAGACAATTCCTATATCATATTGATCAGAGCTGTTCATTCCTACGCCGACAATTATAAACAATTGTTTACACATAACAATGGACAATGGAGCCCCGCTGACAACAGCGCGTCATTGCGGCACAAGTAGCATTGTCCATGGACAGGAGGGAGAAAAGCAGATCAGTATTTCTCATATGCAATCAATATGTGTAATGACGCAGAGGAAAAAGTGACAGCCAGATGCTCTTAGTATGACGCTGGTCATACCCATCAGATGGCTTGGCTGAGTGTGCATGTGTATTCAATGAGAGAAGGGGGGTAAACCACTGCGTATCTGATCTGGCTGAAAAGAAAAGGATCAAGCACTTGAACTCTAGCTGCCCGGTATTTATCTTCGACATTAGCGATGGTCCTGATGAAATTGAGTGTCATCACCTTGTAGCTAGTGATAGTCGGTCCTATTTACAGCTCTTATTTCTCACCGTAGATGGGTTGCAGGAAGTGGCCGAGCGTCTGACCGGACCATTCAATGTGGAACTGGCCACCGAATCGATTGCAGTGAAGATTTCTGAGGCCATAATGACCGTGCAGGAGGAGAGCGTACAGCTGACAGCTCAGGTACTTTACTCTCTTTGCAATAATAAAGCTTTAAGTGTCACCATAAAAAAACTGAGTGTTCAGACCCATACCGATCAAGAGAAGACTGTGATAAGTAATGTAAGTCTATGGATCCTGACTGATCATACTGACACAATGCGAGGAGCGGATGCGCTGCAGCTAGTTCTGACGATCGTTGCGGGTATGGACCGATCAAAACTTTAGACATGTCTCTATGATGACAGAGGCACTTTAAAGCGTACCTGTCGCAAAAATGTATTTTTGAGAAATTGACAGGGGTTGAGATCAAATGCATTTTTGCTATATACTTGCTTTATTTTTTCAGTATTTTACGTTTTCTAGGTTTAAACCAATGTTATACATTTGGCCAAACTGTGCTCCATGCTCTCTGCATGCCAATATTTGGTCTTTCCTGTCTCCAAAAAAGAGACCAAACAAGTCCCAGTCCTTTGTGTACCCACACAAGGAAAGACACCTGTTCATCATGCAGGTTGTATATCAACTAAGGGCAATTAGTGAGTATTGATTTATTCACTTTATTGGCTCGATCCTTTCTGTCAGCATTAAGGAAAAACGATCCAACAACACAATCTTCTTACAATAGGATAAAGACAATTCCTATATCATATTGATCAGAGCCATTCATTCAAACAAAAACAATATTCTAAACTATCCCCCTTCCCAATACCACCCTATGTCTAACATACATGTATAACCTATCTTGCACCCTTTGCCTGTTTTTTTCTCTTTCTTATTGGTTCTTGTTGTCTAAAATCCTCTCCTCTAGGTCCACTCTGACCACGCTCAGCTCCCTCTTCCACCTCCCTTCGTAGTCACAAGACATGTGATCTCCTCTCTGGGGACCGGGTTAGCTGTCTATTGACTTGTTAACCTGACCCCAGGAGATGACATCTGCATTATCTCCATGCACCTGTGTTGCTTCCATAGACTTACATGTGTCCCTGAGCCAAGGTTTCTGTAATATGAAAAGTTATAGTTCTATCTCTGCTTGCTGTCAGTGAATGCAGACATATGTACCTGTCTTTGTGTCACAGCTCTGTATAGTGTAAGTGTTATAGATGTACTTAGAGTCTGGATGGAACTAGAATGTTTTCATTCACAGTCAGCAAGCAGAGATCTAAACCTACACTACACCCCCTCCACCCCCGTTAAACAGATGCCTGTTATGCAGCACATAGCTACACTATGCGCGTGTCAGCTCTGCTACATCATCAGCTAGTATGGAATATATACTGGGGTGAAATAATACAAAATCAGTGAAAAAGCAGTCCTGTGTTTACTGTGCAATAGTAATGACAGCAGTGGGCAGGAAAGAAAGCTAAGGGGGCGAGTACACAAACGGACCAATCAGGGAATTGCATGATGGAAAATGTAGTTTCCTATCGTGGTTAATGATTGGCTTTTAGAAAAACTTGTAACTCAGGAATGGCAGCTGCTAGAAAGACAGGAGACGGCTCAAAATACTCAGGGGGACTTGGTGAGGAAGTGAGCATTTAATTTTTTTCGCTCTCAGGTGGATAACCCCTTTAACTTAGGCTAATTATATTATTAGCTTTAGGCCGTATTACACAGCACAGTGTTTTAGGGGAAGCGAGCCCCAACCTGTCAGCTTAGCACTTACTTTCCCCTCATTCCCCGCTTGCTGTCTGTACTATTACACGCACAGACAGCGAGCAGGGAGGGGGCACCCGAATGATCTTTAAATGGGGCAGCCCATTTAAGTCAGCAGCGGTCTGCCCTCCTCCTTTCAGCATGTTGAAAGACCACGATCAGCTGACATTGGGCATAAGTCAGTGTTAGTCAGAACCCCTCAAATTATCACTAAATATAATAGTATGGCTATGTCACCACTTTTAGTGGGAAATCCCTCTAAGCCGTCTTCTTATTCACATCCAGTATTATCAATGTAAACCTCTTTGAGCCTGATGTGCGTGCTGTTTTGTAGAAGGAGGGGGAATGATCATTGTCTCCAGATCAGACGGCTACTTACTCCACAATGCATTACACATAATGGCCATTTGTCTATGCCTCAAATAGGTGTCGCTGTATTTATTCTTCATACTCCAGTATGTGGAGCCTAGTATGGACTGAAGATATACATGGCGTATGTTGAAAGGAGAATCACGGGTGCTGGTTTTATAGGTTATATACAGCCCTTAGCATGGTCATAATAGAAATAATAGAGATTATGGCCCTGGCTTCCTCTATACAGAATACACAGAAAAACATATCATGTCTTTGTATAGATATTCCAGTCATGTGGCACCCCACGTCCATCCCGAACCAAACGTTCCCCTCAGCAAGAGCCAAAAAGGACGTTTCAAGTCTACAGCAACGAGGAGAAACCCACATCCGCTGCCGGCACTAACATAGACAGGCTGGTAAGAAAACATTAGTCTATTATAGCCGCAATATGCAGTCTGTCTATTGCTTTCCTTTACTGTATGTTGTGTTTTCTCCTATACAGGTGTCAGATGTGGTATCCAAACTCCGCCAACTACGCGGCCTCTGGAAGCTTCTCCCTCTGTCTCTTTGTTCAGATCACAGGGTGTCAGCTGGTCTCAGTAACCAGGACAGGTGCTGGAATGGGCAGACACGGGGAAGGTGAGTCAAGACATGAGAGACACTACTCAGGAACCCTCTGTTACTTCTCAGCTTCCCCTAGTGGTGACTGTGGACTGACAAGTTTACCATCTAACTCTATGGCTGTATGAGGGATCAAAAAGGCAACTCTGACTGCTGTAATATGTTTCAGCACAGAATGTTGGACCTGAATGAGACATGGAGGTAAACTTTGGAATTTTCACGGTAACACCCCTATTACATATGTATGTCATACCTGTGTTAGGCCATAAACCCACACACCGTATATGCAGCGTATTTACTACTGCGATACGCAGCAAATACGCAACAAATACGCAGCAGATTAGATCTAAATAGCTGAACACAGCATCAAATCTTCACCATCACATCTGCTGCGTATTTGTTGCGTATTTGTTGCGTATTTGCTGCGTATACGGTGTGTGGGTTTGTACCCTTACAGTGGTTGAGGGAACACAACAGGTTTTTTTTACATATGGCTGGGAGCATGTTAAAAAAAAAACAAAAAAAAAAAACACTTTCACCTACCCTGATCCTGCACACTTGCCATTCTGACATCTCCGCTTTCTGCTTATCACCACCGTTTGCTGGTACCTGTGGCAAGTTGTCTCAATAGGGACTACCCACTCAGCCAATCACTAGCTAAGGCATGTGAGTGTAGCCGAAATATACCCCCATTGAACTGTGCCTTACTAACTAAATAAATAAATAAATAAATAAATAAAGACATGGACAACCATATTTCTTCACCAGTGGAGGAACGGCCACAGCTTTTATTTTAGGATTTAACCCAAGGCAACTTTATTTCTCTTAATTCATCAAAGATAACTCCAATGTCTTCAATAAATAACTGCAGTCCAACAACTTGAAGTCCATTGTCCGCCCTCTCCCCCAACAACAGAGAATTTGGGGGGGCGGACCCACCAGGAACAAAGCTATGACCACAGAGCGACCTATCCTCAAAATAAATGCCGTGACAAGAATTAGAAGTCATCGGGGAGTGAGGGAGGGACTTGTGTCTTCTTTGCTTGCCCGCGCAGAATAACGGTCCTTCCCGCCGAGAATTTCTTTTTACTGGATACCTTGCTGACGTTATCTTTTGTTTGGCCCAATCATCTTCAACTTCAACTTCCTGAAATCTGCCCGAATACCTGCACTCTGCTCAGTAACAACTAGAAATATTAAATCTTAACCCCTCCCTCTCGGGAGGCTGGCTCTACCATCATTCCTGTCTACCTTGGGGGCCATTCTACACGCTCACATGTATGTGCAATTCTAGTTGCCTTGCACATAATTCAGGAAGACACCACTACAATTAGTGCAGTGATTGAGCACTTCCTGCTGAGATGACTCGTCACAGGAACTAGGAAGCGGGAGTGATGAGCAGAGACCTAGAAGCATCAGAATGACAGGTGTGGGGGGGTCTAGGTAGGTGAGTATGACTTTTTTTAATGTATCCTTAGCCATATGTAACATTTTTATGTTCCCAAAAAACATTTAAGGAAGCTTGGAGCAATTTAAGGTGCTGGTTAAATGAAGAGTGCCATTAAAATTGCAAAGAACATAAAATTACTTGCCATCAAAAACAAACTTTCACCAGCAGCTGAGACCCCCACCAATCAGGAGGATGAGGTGGGAGAAGCCCTTAATAATGCATTTTATTACCCGGCTTGCAGCCATCTCCATCTAGGCATCTCCATTATAAGTCTATAGGGGTATCTGGATGAAGATGATTGACCATTGCTCTCCGCTCATTCTCCTTTGTTGGTTGGGGTTTCAGCAGTGAGATCCCTGTGATGTCTAATGCTTATTTTGATGATGGGGTCACAGAAATGCAGTAAGACAAAAATGAGGAAAAAACTGTCCAGGGAGATAAAGTTTTCTGAGATTAGTTTTTGTTGACATTTCTTTTCTTATTCTCCTGATCTCCCAGGTATCTCCCACAGGTAACAGGTGATGGGGTTGTCAATCAGATCAATAATCCGGAGGTGGAGTTACCAATGTCGCCGCCAGATCCTAGAACCCGCCAGCTGGGGCTGCAGCTTCGTGTGGTGAGGAGCAAACTGAAAGCAGCGTACAGCGGGAAGGACAGCGAGACCCAGGAACCCTGTAAGTGTCTCCAGGGGCGTCACCATCTCTTATTGACCCTACTTATCGCTGTCACCCTCCTGTAATGTACTGTATGTAGAGTTTATTTTCCTTTCTTCACTTAGATGATGAAGGCAGCGGAGGCTCCGGTGGAGGGGATTCTGTAACAGAGAGAACAGTCATCAAAGTCCAGGGAGGTGGCGGAGAGAAAAAGGAGCGACCTGGCAAGGACAAGAAGCAGGGTGCAGGCGGGAGAGGGAGGGGCGGTAGGAGGGGTGCGGGTAGGCACATCAATGGGGCAGGAGTGCTACATTCTCCCACATATATCATCATACTCATGGCCTTCATTGCAAGGCTGTTATCTGTGTGACCCCGACACATGGATTGTAGTTATCAGGGGTCTGACCAATGCTGCCTAGGATCATATCATACAACTTCTCAATGAATGTAACTTCTCCCTGCTCACATCACTGAGATGGTAACAGTAGTGGTGGCTGTGACTTATCATCCCTCCCTACTATCTGTCAGCTTAGTAATGATGCTGAAATGGGAACAAACACCGATCAGCCAGAACATTGTATAGGTTCTCATGTGCCACCAGTTCTGAAGGTTTCCTGTGGGATCTGGCACTAAGTAAGCAGCAGATCCTGGAAGTTGTCAGGGACGTCTCCCAGCAGATCCCACACGTGCTCAGTTGGAGTGAGATCTGGGGACTTTGGAGGCCGAGTCCCCACCTTTTGTCTCTTTGTCATGTTCCTGAACTTTCCATCTGCTGTAAAACTTCAACCAAAAGTTGTAGGTTTACATTGGCTCAGGGACCACCGTTTTAACCCTTCATGAACAATTTCTGCAGTGTGGCAGGGTACTTAGTCCTGCCAGAGGAAAAGGCTACCTTTGTTATGGCTGACCGCTGTGTATTAAAGAGGCTTTCAGGTTTTATAATAACTTTCCGCTACATAGGCGCTCGCTTACACTGCCCCATTATCATCCAGCCAGGGCTGCACCAACAATTGCTAGAACAAGAGTTTGCTCAGTCATTGGCTGATCGCTGGCCCTATTACACGGGGTTATATTCGCCTGATATGACACATGATAGTCCCGTGTAATGCGGCCTTTAAAACCCATACATATCAGATTTTTTTTTATTCACTGACGGCAAGGATGTAATGTTTCCATTCACTGACAGCAAATACACATCCTAAGTAAATAAACATGAAGCCAGGAGTCCTCTATAATAAACGTTGTAATGATCCAGCAGCACGGGTCAGAAACCAGACAACCTCTATAATGGATGTGTTATTGTGGGGGCCGGTGAATGACCCCCATATGATCCCTATTACCTGTATACAGACGTGGTGTGCGGGAGGACAATACATTAGATATAAACCCTCCAGTGTCCCTCTGCTTCCAGCAACAAAGTGTTGAACAGCTTTTTGTTTTTAATGTAGACTTTTTTAGATCTTGTCCTGTTATATCAGTGTGGATCCTTTATTAGATGGAAGATTCAGTATTTATAATATGCTGCTGGGACAGGGACTCATTTAGAGGAGCCGTACACTCATTCATCAAAGGATTACCATGAATATCTGTTATCCCTGGTGTCCTAGAGTAATGAAATGACTACTATTTATATCAGTTATCCCTGGTGTACTAGAGTAATGGAAAGATTACTGTTAATATCTGTTATCCCTGGTGTCCTAGAGTAATGAAAAGGCTACTGTTAATATCAGTTATCCCTGGTGTCTTAGAGTAATAGAAGGATTACTATTGATATCAGTTACCCCTGGTGTCCTAGAGTAATGGACGGATAATGGACGGATTACTATTGATATCAGTTATCCCTGCTGTCCTAGAGTAAGGAAAGATTACTATTAATATATATTATACCTGGTGTCCTAGAGTAATGAAAGGATTACTATTAATATCAGTTATGCCTGCTGTCCTAGAGTAAGGAAAGATTACTATTAATATATATTATACCTGGTGTCCTAGAGTAATGAAAGGATTACTATTGATATCTAATATCCCTGGTGTCTTAGAGTAAGGAAGGATTACTATTTATATGAGTTATCCCTGGTGTCCTAGGGTAATGAAAGGATTACTATTTATATCTATCATCTCTGGTGTCCTGGGGCATAGATGTTAAACTGCCACCCCAGCAGCTACTTGGAGGGCTAAGAGTGATGAGAGGATTAATATAGATATCTATAAGTGTACGACTCCTTTAAATGAAACCCAGTTCAGTTTAAAGGGGTTCTCCATCTACATTTATGGTTAGAAAAATCTGCTTAGTAATGGAGAGAATTGAGGAAAGGGTAATGTCACTGCTGTCTGACGACGGGGATGGAGAACCCCTTTAAGCCATTTCTGTGTGAGAGTGATTTAGCAGTACTGTGTACAGGGACCTATACAGAGGCGGGTCCGTGTTATATATGTGCGGTATTATGAGCAGAAGGAGGGGGTTAGCACCAGTGTTACATTCCATTTTTTATAATGATCATCTTTTCAAAGATTTTCTAGAGACCAATAGATTGTAAAGGGGTTATTAGCTTTATGGCAAAGCCTCCTGCCCGCCACCGCCTGCCTCCATATTACATGTACACCGCCCCCTGCCTCCATATTACATGTACACCGCCCCCTGCCTCCATATTACATGTACACCGCCCCCTGCCTCCATATTACATATATACACAGCTGCCTGCCTCCATATTACATATACACAGCCCCCTGCCTCCATATTACATGTACACAGCCCCCTGCCTCCATATTACATGTACACCGCCCCCTGCCTCCATATTACATGTACACCGCCCCCTGCCTCCATATTACATATATACACAGCCACCTGCCTCCATATTACATGTACACAGCCCCCTGCCTCCATATTACATGTACACAGCCCCCTGCCTCCATATTACATGTACACCGCCCCCTGCCTCCATATTACATGTACACCGCCCCCTGCCTCCATATTACATATACACAGCCCCCTGCCTCCATATTACATGTACACAGCCCCCTGCCTCCATATTACATGTACACAGCCCCCTGTCTCCATATTACATGTACACAGCCCCCTGTCTCCATATTACATGTACACAGCCCCCTGTCTCCATATTACATATACACAGCCACCTGCCTCCATATTACATGTACACCGCCCCCTGCCTCCATATTACATGTACACCGCCCCCTGCCTCCATATTACATATACACAGCCGCCTGCCTCCATATTACATATACACAGCCGCCTGCCTCCATATTACATATACACAGCCGCCTGCCTCCATATTACATATACACAGCCCCCTGTCTCCATATTACATATACACAGCCCCCTGCCTCCATATTACATGTACACAGCCCCCTGCCTCTATATTACATTTTCCTATATTACATGTTCCCATGATACCGATATCCAGGCACAGGTCGGGTCGGAGGTCACTTGCTTCCAAAAGTGGACAACCCCTTTAATGTTTTTTCTGAATTAATGTATTTATTAGTTAATTTATTTGGGATTTCCTGTAAATAGCTAAATATTTAATTGGTTTTCATTGTTTGTATGGTAATTTAATAATTCTGTTAAAATGTCTATCTATATTTTTAAAGATACCGGTATGTTCTACCATTTCATTTGATACTTGGACATTTTTTAAATAAAGATTTCATTTATAAAAAAAAATTCTATTTTTCAATACAGGTTTTTTGATCGCTATATACGGTATGTATGTCTTAAAAAGGGTAAATAATATGTTCTTGAGTCAACTGTTTCCAAAAATATTCAAAAACTTTAGTTTTCCAGTACTTATGAGCTGCTGTATGTCCTGCAGGAAGTGGTGTATTCTCCAGTCTGACACAGTGCTCTCTGCTGCCACCTCTGTCCATATCAGAAACTGTCCAGAGCAGCAACAAATCCCCATAGAAAACCTCTCCTGCTCTGGACAGTTCCTGACATGGACAGAGGTGGCAGCAGAAAGCACTGTGTCAGACTGGAGAGAATACATCACTTCCTGCAGGACATACAGCAGCTGATAAGAACTGTAAAACTGAAGATTTTTTATTAGAAGTTATTTACAAATGTGTATAACTTTCTGACACAGCTGATTTGAGAACATTTCTTTTCCTCTGGAGTTCCCCCTTACTCTGCCATACCTTTCTGGCCCTCTTTAACCCTTCTATATATTAGTGTCACCTTACTCCTAGCCTTTTTCCCTTGTCAGCACTGAGACTAGTTGCGTCTATATCTGCAGACTTGAGTATTTAGAGACTGGTTGCTATGGACTTGTTGCTGTCAAACATTTTGGTTGCTAAGCATTGTACCTGATAGCTACTAGATGTGGATTTTTTCAGGTCGCAATCCCTTTTGCTTTGGATAGACTGTGCAGAGACTAAAGGTGACAGCACACCTTCAATAGTTGTAGGCCGAACAATATGGAAAGGAGAGAAAGCTGATGCCAGAGAAGAGTATTGGTTGTTGAACATCATGTGACAGGTGAGATGGGATGCCCCCCTACTTATTAAACAGTCATCAGTTCCCAGGATAATCTGAAGATTCCATCGACTTATCTCCAATTTACCCTTAACCACAAAGAGGCTTGGACTTTGCTATAAGAGTATATCTAGGTTGTGGTCCCCAGAATTGTCCCCTGGGATGGGGTGCTGGAACTGGGTGAGGTGAGTGACAGAACCACCAGCAACCAGACTGCCAGACATAACACAGATTATCTCACAACAGATTTTATTGGCACCCTTCACTTTACCATATGGTTAATTATGAAATCCAATGACAAACAGGGTGATGGCTCATCCACGCTAGACGCAAAGCCTCGTCACAGCATATTTAAAAACATGGAGTGTGTTGCTCTATATAGACAATGGAAACTGGAGAGAAAGAAACGGCTGCACATCCCATCTATGGCTGATACTAATGCTGCTTGTCCTATATTAAAAATCAACACCAGAGTGTCTGTATATGATTTGATCAAGCCATATTGCCCTGTGTACCAACGTGCAGGTCCTCTGGTTCACACGGGTCCCTACGCTCCACACCCTGTCGGTCAGTGACCGCCACCCCCGCAAAACGTGCACATGCAGGGAAGGGGGGCAATGGAACGGCCCTGCAACCCCCATTTCACAGGACCAGACTCAAAAAAGCCCCACCAGAACCCGGCCAGCACCACCGGCGGGGAAGGCTGCCTTTCTCTCCAGTTTCCGTCTATATAGACAATGAACTGGAAATAGAGAGGAGGCAGAAAAAATTTAAGAGAAAGAGAAGACAATAGAAAATTAGAGTGAAGGGGGGGGGGGGGAGAAAGAATATTAAAATAAACGGGATGAAGAGAAACAAGTGGGAAAGGAAAAAGAAAAAAAGGAGGAAAAGGAAAGGGAAAAAAAGAGGAGGAAAAAAAAAATTGGGAGGGGAATAAGCCGCAAGACACACAAATGTCGCTTCGGCAGGCTTACTGTTATGTACTGATTGCTTACATTTATGGAATACTTTGGGGAGCAAGGACACTTAATAAATGTATTCAATCAAAAACACTGTATATTACATTTACATACACATCCACTGTAATTCCAATGGAGTGTCCAGCAGGGGCGCACTATATATAGAAGTCAATGGTACTTATTGACTTCTATATATAGTGCGCCCCCTGCTGGACACTCCATAGGAATGACACCATTCGTCGTGACGTCACTGCTTCAGAGATAATTCTAACACTTCCTGATACACTAAATTAAGGGAAATAGCAGTATATGAGCATTTCCCATAATTAATGTACATTAGAAAATTGTATAACTTTCCATCAGTAATAACATATAAAAAATACATTTTGGCCGGACTTCTCCTTTAATATAAACATATGAAAGACAAAGGGGGGAAGAGAGCAGAATCAGTGGCGTAGCGACCACGGTCGCAGTGGTTGCCGCCGCGACCGGGCAGCTACCAAGAAGGGGGTCCACGAGGCCCCCCCTTGCCGCCGCACTGCCACCCTCCCACTCCCTCTTATGACCGCAAGCAGTGTCTTGCTTGCAATCACAAGAGGCTGACCCCGGCTGACGTGCAGCTCCCGCCTCTGTCCCATCCCTGTCCATCCCCACACACTGAGCTCCGTGTGCATCGGGGAAGTACTTTCGGCACAGGTAGCATCTATAACCGGCAGCACACATACCAGTGAGCTCAGTGTGCGCCGGGATGTTACTTCCGGCACAAAGGGGGCTTTTGTGCCGGAAGTAACATCCCGGCGCACACTGAGCTCACTGGTATGTGTGCTGCCGGGAAGCTGCACGTCAGCCGGTGGTCACCGTAAAAGAGCCACGACAGGGGAGCGAGTTGTCAGGTGAGTTGTGTTTTTATTTTTTTTATTTTCTGCTTTTCAGAAACGGAGGCTAAAATGGGATGGGGGGGGTCACATGAGGGGGCTAACATGGGGGGGGGGCAACAAAAGGGGGCTAACATAGGGAGGCAACATAAGAGGGATAATGGGGGCATCTATAAGGGGGATTTTATGGGGGCATCTATAAGGGGGATAACATGGGGGCCATCTATAAGGGGGATAACATGGGGGCCATCTATAAGGGGGATAACGGGAAGGGCATCTATAAGGGGATAACGGGAAGGGCATCTATAAGGGGGATAACGGGAAGGGCATTTATAAGGGGAACAACATGGGGGGGCATCTATAAGGGGGATAACAGGGGCCATCTATAAGGGAGATTACATGGGGGGCATCTATAAGGGGGATAACATAGGGGCCATCTATAAGGGGAACAACATGGATGGGCCATCTATAAGGGGGATACATGGGGGCATCTATAAGGAGGACTACACGAAGGGGGGCGTATACAATAGGGCATGCACAGAGGGATGCATGTATTATAGTGGTCTACACATATACTTTTAGGGGGGTCACATAGACTCAGTCTACCAACCAAATGAGGGCACAAAGGGGCCAATACAGATGTGCAATTTGTAGAGAGATGAGGATGGTGACAGAGTGAGCAGCCTAACATGTCTGTCTGGCAGATTCTGTGGATTCATGGCTCAGAGAAGTTCTCATAATGGCCCAGGACAGAAGATGAAAAGGGAAGAACTCTGATCAAAGAAGACGTCCCCTGTGCGTCACTAAATATAACTGCACTGTAATTAATATAGTGTACAGAGCTTGTGTAGAGCTGGAGCTGAGTACAGTGGATGTTATTCAGTAGCAGCGGTGGTGTTAGTCAGTATGTGGTGGTATTAGTCAGTAGCAGCAGTGGTGTTAGTCAGTATGTGGTGGTATTAGTCAGTAGCAGCGGTGGTTTTAGTCAGTATGTGGTGGTATTAGCCAGTAGCAGCGGTGGTGTTAGTCAGTATGTGGTGGTATTAGTCAGTAGCAGCGGTGGTGTTAGTCAGTATGTGGTGGTATTAGTCAGTAGCAGCGGTGGTGTTAGTCAGTATGTGGCGGTGTTAGTCAGTATGTGGTGGTATTATCCAGTAGCAGTGGTGGTGTTAGTCAGTATGTGGTGGTATTATGTGTTACTTGTTATCTGGTACTGTGTTTTATTGGTCTTAGTATACTGGATTTGGTCAGTAACAATATGGTGGTGATGGTAGTGATTGTGGTGTGGCGGTAATATTTGCCTCTTGTATACTGGTATTATTGGTAATATTGGTCTCAGTATACAGGATTTGGTCAGTAACAGTATGGCGCCAATATGTATGGTAATAATATTTCCTATATACTGGTATTATTGGTAATATCGGTCTTGAGATATACCGATAGCATCGCTTGGTCGAGAAAGGGGGGTCCCAAGTTGACCTCTTGCACCAGGGCCCAAGAGACATTAGCTACGCCCCTGGGCAGAATGACATAAAGAATAAATACAGTCAGTCCAACCAAGATAATGTCTGCGTAACTAGAGAATTCAAGTGACACAATGTATATTAAATAATACCACATTTCTATACAATAGAATATGTATATACCATATTGTCTTATAAACCAAGAATAAATAGGAGCAAAGTCTAATAAACGTACAGTGAGTCAGAGCTGAGATTCCTTCCTTCTGGATGTCTTGTATCCGTATCTAATGTCCAAAAGGCCTCCCTGTTGTACAATCATACCTCCCAACTTTTGCTGAGAGGAAAGAGGGACATTCACAGCAATGTGCTATGCCCCCTATAGCCACGTCACATATTAACATTACATAAAAAAACAAATATTATCACTAGGGATGGTCCGAGCCGAGTTCGGTTCGGGTTCGTACGAACCCAAACTCTCGGTAATGATTCCTGCTGTCTGCCCACTCCGTGCAGAGGGCAGAGATCCTTTTTATCTCCCACATAATATAGCCCCCACTTATAGCCCCCCTTTGTTGACCCCCCCCCCCCGTGTATCTCCAACATAGTATAGCCGCCCCCTTCCCCCATAGTACCTTCTATGTATAAAATAAAAAACCCAAACGGATACTCACTTCTCACCTGGCTCCCCTGTAGTCTCCTCCTACTGTTTCTGGATACAGATGTCTGGTGCAGGCTTCCTGTTCCCCATGGCGCCTGCACCCTTCTCTCCTTCTTGGTTCCGGACATGACATCACATCTGGGTCAAGCAGAAGAGGAGTGCGGGCGCTGCGGGGCTGGAACAGGAAGCCTGCACCAGACGTCTGTGCGTTTCCTCCGCGGCCCTTCAGTGTTGGAGGCGGCAGAAGGAGCTGCCAGGCTACGGTGTCACTGTGAGCGCTCATTAGGTGTGCTCACAGTGAAAGGGTGCTAGTGAGCACCCGGCAGCCGCAGCTGCTGGTGAGAATGCCGGGGACGGGGCGGAGGGACAGAGGGACACATGGGGGCCATTCCGGGACGACGGGACATCCCCCCAAAACTGTGACTGTCCCGCCGCATCCGGGACGGTTGGGAGCTATTTACAATGTCTGTTCCTATTTTCCTCCCCTAACATTTCTGTTAACCTGTTCAAAACCAAAGAATAGAAAATGATTTCAATGACTATGGTGACATTCAGTAAAGTGTCTTTCTATAACTTTCTGTGTGATGTCAGGAGGGTGCTCTGCGAAGCCAGTTCTTAGGTTACCAATGGTAGAAGCCATATAGATGACACTGTGCACATCTGATGCAATAAACAATGTGCTGTGTATCACAATGGAGGAAGCAAATGGAGTCCGTCTCTGTGGATTTATACTGCATATTAGTTGCGTAGGGACAGACATTGTATCTGTTACCTCCACAAGCAAAAAAGCCCTTCGGTTTCCGCCACCGTTTTGTGTCTAACTTGCCTTAGAATAGTGGGTGAAATAATGTTGCCGATAGATGTCCCTGTCCTGGCCACCACTCTGCAGCCGCCCCTAAGGAGACCCTGCACCACTTCATCCTGACGCTATATCCGTAAGTTCTTCATACAATAGTTTCTACTATCATTGCATTGTTTACTGTATGGAGTGGAGAAGCCGGGTAGAAGGTTACAAGTACCGCTATTATCAGGGAATGTGCTTGGGGAAGGCGATTCCTTGCAATCTTTAGGATTAGCTATATGTCTAAGGGTACTATTACTTGGAACCATATGCTGAATGGGCCCTATCCAGCCGATTATCGTTCCGTGTAAAAAGACAACGATCAGCCGATGATCGTTGTCATCGGCTGATCGTTGATATAGGTTCTGACCTATAATTGTCAGGCGCCGACCGTGCATTGCTACGTGTAATAGCGGTGCGTGGCGGGCGCTGACGGTATGCAAAGAAGAATATATTACCTATCCAGGCTGCAGGGCTCCTCTTGCGCTCTGTTTCTCCCCGGGTCCCGTGCGCTCCAGCTTCAGAGCGGCCTGTCTAACCTGACAGGCCGCTCAGCCAATCGCTGGCCAGGACCGCTGCATCCAGTGATTGGCTGAGCGGCCTGTCAGCTGAGACAGGCCGCTCTGAAGCTGGAGCGTGCGGAACCGGGGAGAAGCAGAGCGCAAGAGGAGCCCTGGAGCATGGACAGGTAATGTATAAAGTTTAAACAAGGGCTGCAAGGACATTGGTAATGATGTCCCTGCAGCCCTTGGTAAAGATTACCGGGCCGTGTAACAGACCCAGTAAACGACCCTAAGGGTTCTATTCCACGGGCCGAGGAGGGCCCGATCAACGATGTAAACGAGCGCCGATCTACTAGATCGGCGCTCGTTTACTGGGCCTATTCCACGGCCCCGATGATTGTTAAGCGAGGTAATTTATAATTCTGTCGCTCCCTGCTATTCCACTGCGAATGCGCGGGTGGCGAACGATGATTTTAGGTCTGAACCTAAATGAACGATCAGCCGATGACACGATCATCGGCTGATCGTTCTCTCTATTCCACGGAGCGATTATCGCTCCAATTCGGCCGATTATCGCTCCGTGGAATAGGCCCTTAACTCTGGTTAACATCCAAGCGGCACGGCCATGTTGTTTCAGTCTGGCATCAAGAGTATCAGCCTTCTCCAAGAAATCCCTATCATCCAAACATGTCCTTTTATTCCACTGCGGGGATTGCTTTTATTGTCTTATGAACTTATGAGGGTGGATACTTCGGACTTGTAAAGTGCTGACTAGTGAAACTTATATTTAAATGGTTATTGTCAATGTAGGAGACAAAGCCCAAGACGGACCCCACATTGTGACCCGACACAAGAAGGCAGTCAGCAATGTGGCGCCCGAACCGGACAATGTCCCCAATAAAGGATTAACATCAGAAAAAAGAGAAATTTCCTCCCACCAAGATATATAAAGATTGGCTAACACAGGAGAGAAGCAGGGGCCCTTCTGTGCTGCTGTAATCTGTAAGAAAAGGTGACCTTCAAACATAGAAAAGCATTATAACAGAAAGTCCACTGCTTAGACAATAAATTTGTTCATCTCCACAGAATATAAATTGGATCTAAATAAGTGATGTTTTAATGCTCTTTAATGAGCCACTGTAATGGTGCGTTTACACAGAGAGATTTATCTGACAGATCTTTGAAGCCAAAGCCAGGAACAGACTATAAACAGGGAACAGGTTATAAAGGAAAGCCTGGTGTCTATCCTCTTTTCAAATCCATTCCTGGCTTTGGCTTAAAAAATCCATCAGATAAATATCTCTGTGTAAACGCACCATAAGCTGGGTTCCTACCTTAAAGCCATGTTCAGACCTTGTAAAAGACTGGCCGTTCCGTGACCCGGTCGGTCTCAGAAAAGATCATCCCAGCCAGTACTGCAGTACCAGCCAGAAGATCTTTAGCGCCGCTGAGTTCTGATGTGGGCACATCAGTGTGCGCCCGCATCAGAACTCCCCACAGCATGCAATGGAGCGTGCAGCCGGAGCCGCTCGCTCCATTGTGTGAACTTTCCCCTTCCCCATTTTTTCTCCTCCCCCCCTTCACCCTTCACTCTATTTTTCTTTAACCCATTCTTTGTCTTCTCTTCCTGTAATATTTTTCTACCTTTTCCCCTCTTCTCACCTCTTTTTCCGGTTCCTTGTCTATTTAAAGGAACACACTCGTTTTTAATTATGCTGTGATCGAGGCTTTGGCCGAAACGCGTCTAGCGTGCGTGAGCCATCACCATGGTAAGTACCTTGGTAAGAGAGGAGACCATGAAGCCAAAAGTCACTGAGATCCATAGATCCTGTGTACAGATGGGAGAAACTTCCAGAAGGTCGCCATCACTGCAGCCCCCAGTCGTGGCTTTATGGCAGAGCGGCCAGAGAGAAGGCGCTCCTCAGTAACACACTATGAGGTCAAATGTGTGGCATCTATAAGGTTAAAGGGGTAGTGTGGCGCTTATCATTTATTCACAAAATAACACACATTACAAAGTTATACAACTTTGTAATGTGTGTTATGTATGGGAATAGCCCCCTTCCCTGTGTTTCCCCCCACCCACGCTAGACCCGGAAGTGTTGGTGCACTTCCTTACCGCGTTTGTGTCGACCCCAGTACGCCATCTTGTGACAATGACGTCGTCTTCGAGAGGCCGGTCGAACCGCTCCATCCGTCCCTCATGCCGGCCCCCCTATGCCGCGCCATTAGCTGCTCAGCCGCGATTGGCTGAGCATAACTGTGAGCAGCTTTTGTATATCAGTGGCGGCAATGATAGTAAAGTGATCAGATGAGATGAGGAGTCGCACATACTGATAAACAGCTAATACAGTGGTGCCTTGGATTACGAGAATAATTCGTTCCAGGACCGCGCTTGTAAACCAAAGCAAATTTTCCCATAAGAAATCACTGATATTCAGACAACTGGTTCCACACCCCAAAAATATATTTTTTTAAATTCTGAATAACTGGTAAAACAGATAAAACAAACATATATAAACATATATAAATACAAACATATAGAAAACTGCATATGTCATACTATAAGTTACTGTACCGTATCGCAATCAGCATGTGGTGTATAATGTATAGTAACTGCATTAAAAAATGAAGTATTGTATAAGTTTTGCCACTAGATGTCACTATGTCTATTTATGTATATATGTTGCACAGCTGTAGTCAGCTGAATTGCATTTTGCGAATCTGTGCACCAATGAGAGAGACTCTTTTCTTCTACCTATCTCTATTTTCTTTTCTTCTCACTCTCTCTTCTCCACCACTCACAGGAGCGGTTACATACACCCTGTAGGAAGTAGTCACATGGGGAGAGGAAGTGTAGGTCAGTTATTTCTGTTTCTCTGAGGAGCAAGACACACAGACCAGGCATCACTGCTGAGTTTAGCTAGGAGCCTGGCTCTGCCAGGTTCCCTTTCCGGGACAGACCGGCTGTAGTATTTTGACACATATGGAGAATACAGAGACTTTCTTTCTAAAAGCAACACTTTTACTAACTATGCAGTGCTAAACACTAATGAGAGGACAAGGTATAGGACATCTCAACCCACGCCGTGAAGATATCTACACAGTGCAGGACAGTATGCTAGATAGAGGAACTGATTCGAATAGAGCAAAGCAGCCAAGAGCCTACGTACTCTATCTCGCAGCGCAGGTGACACCGGATAATTTCAGACACTTTGCTCATCTCAGGTAACTAGCACTGGGGCTTGTGTCACCCTGGCAGGATGGGTAACTCGACACTACAGGGCAGAAGGTGGTTTATAGCGACAAAGGTCGAAACATGGGCACAAGTATTCTTCTTCTTTCAAGTATTCACTTCTAAAGTATTCTTCTTCTTCCGACAGAGCACAGTACTACATTGGGTTGGGACTATCAAGACAAACTCCTCTCCACTCTTCTGAACTCTCTACTCTTCTCAGCACGCAACCAAGTCGGCACTGCCATTCTACTCACTACCTCAGTATCTCTCAGCACAGATCCAGTGAAAGCAAGTCTGTATCAGTCACGTATTATATTATTTACCTGTATCACAGAAGACTTGCCAGTAAAAGAAAGTTTATTTATTTTACTGGGACTCAGTGATCATTGCACTAGCACCTACACACAAGCTGCACCGCCCCTGGGTCATCTCCCCTTTCTGTGGGTGGCCATACTGTCAGTCCGGGTGGGTCATATGTCCACTCCGGACCACCGTGATAAGCGCCCAAGGGACCCATCCCAACCCTGCAGGTCACCGACCATTGGGGAAAAGTATAGCCAGCCACACATTGAAAGCAAGTGTGCCTTCATACCTGTCTGCTGAGTTAGCACTGGCGTCAGAACAACCTCCCACCTGGCTGAGCTATATTCCACCAACCCACCACCACCACAGTAGTGGCGTCACACAGTACCATCTAGCAAGTGACCGGTCGCAGTACAGCAGCGCCCACTTCACAGGCACATTATAGCAGCAGTGTGTATAGCCGAGTGTAAGTGCAGGCACATTATAGCAGCAGTGTGTATAGCTGAGCGTGAGTGCAGGCACATTATAGCAGCAGTGTGTATAGCTGAGCGTGAGTGCAGGCACATTATAGCAGGAAAGGAGAGAATGGGAATAACAAGGGATGACAGAGACTGCAGGGAGCATGAAGGAATGAGCAGGGTATAGGGTGAGCACAGTATAGCAGCACTCTCTATCTGGGGAGAGAGGGGTTACAGCTATGAAGAGATTACCTCCACAGTCCTGTCCCCTGATGCAAGCCCTAGCCTGAGGTGGATCTGCTATGATTTTAAAGGTGAGGTAGACTTCCTGGGTCAGAGTACAGGGCTGTAGACCCCACTATGCAGACCATGCCCCTCCCCCACTCCCGCTCCCACCCAGTACAGGGAGCTCTTACACCAAAGCGATGCTCTTACACCAAGTCACAATTTTGAAAAACTAAGAGCTCTTCTTGCAAAATGCTCTCAATCCAAGTTACTCTTAAACCGAGGTACCACTGTATCATCTGCACACATAAAATACAAAGCTTACAGTATAAAAATTACCTAAAACACCATAACAGTAGAATACAATTGAGGAACTGTAAACTGCTGTCTACAACTGCAACCAAAGGGGAAGTTTGGTGAGATGACTGTGATCAGCTCCTTCTCCAGATAAGGGGGGGGGGGGGGGGGGGGGGGGGTAGTCCGCCTATCAGACATATTATGGTATATTTTATGTAAATAAAGGTTGCATTCATGTAATCATAATAATGTAACGCCCACCCACTTCCCACCACTGAGACCGTCATGGGTCCTGGTAACCCCGCACTGGCACTGGGGACTATACACAACCCTCAACACCTGTGAGTATCAGTTTCACACTTAAGTGTATACTTCAGCTCAGCAGACAGACGATACCTGCTGTTTGGGGGGGGGGGAGGGGTAGCTGAAGTATCGCTTTAAGAATTAGGGAGGCTGCTGAGCTCTTGGAAACTGTCAGTGCAGCAAAAACGTTTTTTTCACGTTATCCTCATCTGCTCCTCCGCACAGTCCTGTCTCTGAGCTCTACAGGCCGCTCTTTTCTCCTCCACACAATCCTGTCTCTGAGCTCTACAGGCCGCTCTTTTCTCCTCCACACAATCCTGTCTCTGAGCTCTACAGGCCGCTCTTTTCTCCTCCACACAGTCCTGTCTCTGAGCTCTACAGGCCGCTCTTTCCTCCTCCACACAGTCCTGTCTCTGAGCTCTACAGGCCGCTCTTTCCTCCTCCACACAATCCTGTCTCTGAGTTCTACAGGCAGCTCTTTTCTCCTCCACACAATCCTGTCTCTGAGCTCTACAGGCCGCTCTTTTCTCCTCCACACAATCCTGTCTCTGAGCTCTACAGGCCGCTCTTTTCTCCTCCACACAATCCTGTCTCTGAGCTCTACAGGCAGCTCTTTCCTCCTCCACACAGCCCTGTCTCTGAGCTCTATGCGATGCCCTGGCCCCTAGGGGCCACTCCGCAGTGTAGATGGTTCTAACAGGCAGGAACCGGGGTAGCTGTAGGATATAAGGTTGTCACGGTGTAGGCACGAGGGTGATACAGCTGGAAACCGGACTCCTGACCATGCGGGAATACTGGGCATGCGATTCCTCGTTGTCCTTAGTCAGGGCACCAATTATCACACCAATGCCAAGGTTCAGAAACAACGGTAGTTGTATATTTATTGTAACGGTGGTAACTAATAGCAACAGTCTCTCCGGATGCAACCGGGAATAAGGCAATCTTGAATAAAGCAGAGTAATGGGTGATGCTGCAATAGGCTGTGAGAGTAGCGTGCTGAATGATGGGAGTAGTAGTGAAACTGAAGTTGAGATGCTGGGTGGAATGAGACTTGAATGGAATACTTGCTGTTGATGATTAGAGAAGATGATGAGAAGAATGACTGAAGAATCGACACCCAGATGAGAATCTTGAGACTTGAGACAGGAACACAGCCAGTGGACTGGAGCAGCAGAGCACACGCAGGCCTCTCTCTTAGCAGGGAGAGAGGACAGACACACTTGTCTCCCTGAAGGAGGAGGACAAGACTGAGGTAGAACAGGAAGTCACATGGTAACCCCAGCCAAAGCTCGATGACCATTGGAGTTACCATGGAAGCAGGGCACAGTCACGTGACGTCCAGCCATTGCATCATCACACCACTAGGCACATACAGAGAAATATACATGAGAAGTACCATACTTGAACACTGGGGGGCGACATAATACCATTAAGCACTGATACCTGAATAGATATACAAGAAATGAATGGAATAGCAGACCTGAATACTGAGAAGGGTGACACAATACACGCAGTTTGCAGTGGGCCATAGCTTTCCAGTACAGAACTGGTTATAATACAAGTGCGAGCATGAGAAGGGCTGTTCTGGGACACTGCATACAGGCAGCTCTTTCCGCCTCCACACAGTCCTGTCTCTGAGCTCTACAGTCAGCTCTTTCCTTCTCCACACAGTCCTGTCTCTGAGCTCTACGGGCAGCTCTTTCCTCCTCCACACAGTCTTGTCTCTGAGCTGTACAGGCAGCTCTTTCCTCTTCCTCCACACTATCCTGTCTCTGAGTTATAAGTCTTAGATGCCGTTGTTGCCGTTCTAATTCCACAAGTATTAAGAGGTTATCCAGGACAAGAAAAGTACACAGCTACTTTCTTAAAAAAACAGCGCCACCCCTGTCCTCAGGTTGTGTGTGGTATTACAATTCACCTTCATTTACTTCATTCAAACAGAGTTGCAAAACCCGCACCTAATCTGATGACAGGAGTGGTGCTGCTTCTTTTTCAATTCGTTTGGAAAACCCCTTTAACTTCCCAACTTCCCAAGTGTTGACATTTTTTTAGAAATAGAATTTGCTCACAAAGTCCTAAAATGCCTAAAGCAAAAATGAAGACCTTGAAAAGAACACAACTCTAATACTACAAATAGCCGATGGAAATTAATAAGAGATTAAAATGTCAAAATTTTTCAGTGATCTTTAATGTGAACGTGTAACCGATCACATCTCTAATCCGTAATCCTGCGATATTTTTTTTGTTCTCTAATTTTTACATCTAGATGGGGAGGGGGCGACTTTCTAGCACTTTTTGTTTTACATATATTTCCTGTGAGAGTCTGCAGGCTCCCATACGTGGGGTTATCTCTATGCCTTTTTGTTTCTGCAAATACATGATAGGCGATAGGAGGTTTCCCGGCAGTAAGCAGGACGCCCTGTTAACTTCTCGCTCTCTGAACTTATATCATGAACTTGAAGCATAAGGGGGTCGCTGTGGCTGTGGCATTTGTATACTTTGGAGGGGTGAGTACAAGATATTGTTGCTAAACCTTGTATTGTTCTGCACTGACAGATCTAGGGGGTCTTATCATAGTTAGGGACAGACACCTCAATTATATAGAGACCTCGGGGTCTGGGTGTAAGTCTCTTTGTTTATCTCATATTGACACACTGAAATGTACTGTCCCTCTAATCAACTGATATACTGTGCCCCCTAATCACCTGTACTATACTGTGCCCCCTAATCAGCTGTAATATACTGTGCCCCCTAATCAGCTGTAATATACTGTGCCCCCTAATCACCTGTACTATACTGTGCCCCCTAATCAGCTGTAATATACTGTGCCCCCTAATCAGCTGTACTATACTGTGCCCCCTAATCAGCTGTAATACACTGTGCCCCCTAATCACCTGTACTATACTGTGCCCCCTAATCACCTGTACTATACTGTGCCCCCTAATCAGCTGTAATATACTGTGCCTCCTAATCAGCTGTAATATACTGTGCCCCCTAATCAGCTGTAATATACTGTGCCCCCTAATCACCTGTACTATACTGTGCCCCCTAATCAGCTGTAATATACTGTGCCCCCTAATCAGCTGTAATATACTGTGCCCCCTAATCACCTGTACTATACTGTGCCCCCTAATCACCTGTACTATACTGTGCCCCCTAATCAGCTGTAATATACTGTGCCTCCTAATCAGCTGTAATATACTGTGCCCCCTAATCAGCTGTAATACAATGTGCCCCCTAATCAGCTGTAATATACTGTGCCCCCTAATCACCTGTAATATACTGTGCCCCTAATCACCTGTAATATACTGTGCCCCCTAATCAGCTGTAATATACTGTGTCCCCTAATCAGCTGTAATATACTGTGCCCCCTAATCACCTGTAATATACTGTGCCCCTAATCACCTGTAATATACTGTGCCCCCTAATCAGCTGTAATACAATGTGCCCCCTAATCACCTGTTATATACTGTGCCCCCTAATCACCTGTACTATACTGTGCCCCCTAATCAGCTGTAATACAATGTGCCCCCTAATCAGCTGTAATATACTGTGCCACCTAATCACCTGTAATATACTGTGCCCCCTAATCAGCTTTAATACACTGTGCCCCCTAATCAGTTGTGCTATGTTATTATACTATACTATTAAAGGACGACTATATATATATATTGTGGACAGGTCGCTGGTAAAGTGCTCGAGGGGATGTACATCTCACCCAGGTTAATACATAGCGTGAGATGGTGAGTCCAGGAGGCATCTGTGCTCAGCAGTGTTATGCTGCTGAGCTATTATTTATTATTGCCGGGCCTGGACTTACATGGAATGGCAGGTAGGTTTTGGTAGTGGGACTTGCCATTCCCTTCCCCCGATCCAGGTCAGGTTTAGGGGTCAGGTGTTTCTGACCCTAATCAGCCTGACAAGGTAAAAGCCCTGCAGAGGATCCAGTGTTTGCTCTCAGCCAGGGGTGAACAGCCTGCATGCTGGTTCTCCTGGGAGCAAGGAATACAGACGCTGCTGGAGCATATATATACCCTGCGGTTTCCAGGTGAAAGACGCACTGTTTGTCTAGTGTCAGATAGGTGAAGAAACCTGTTAGTAAGCGCCCAGACGGGCAAGACCTTTTTGTTTGTTTTATTCTTAAAGCCCAGTGTTGCTATATTTCTGTTATGGACTGTTTATACTGCAAATAAACGCCAAGCTGTTATTTTACAAGTCCAAGTCTGCTGTGAACTGTGTCCAAACACACCATCCCCCGGGAAGATCCCTACAATATATATATGGTAGAGATTGTCCCCATAGCCTTCCTCCATCTCCTCGTCCCGTATTGCAGTAATAACTGGGAAATACTTATCTATAGGAAATCCATGTGTTTATTACTAATGTATAATCTTCTCAGATTGTCCTCAGGTTCCGACCTTCAGATTCTGTGGAGAATTATAAACCTCCGGCCCCTATGAAGCACAATCCTCCTATGACCTCCCACCAAACCACAACTGTATCTCCCACCACCACTAACCCCAATTTCCAAAATCTTTTAGAACTGATTGACTGGCCGGGACCCCAGATTCCTGTCACTCGCTATAATTTCTCCACCAGCCCTACACATTGTAATTACTATCTGCTGAATCCACGGGAAGTCTACAGAACTGGGGAGAAACTGGAAGTGATCATCACCGCTCGGGACCACAATGGTCAACCAAAGCAATATGGTGGAGACTTCTTTCAGGCCAAACTACACTCACCGACACTGAAAGCCGGAGTGACCGGACATGTGACGGACTATAGAAATGGCAGCTACTTGGTCACGTTCCTTCTTCCATGGGCCGGAGAAGCCCAAGTCCAGATCAGGCTCATTCACTCCAGTGAAGCTGTTGATGTCCTGAAGAGGAAACGAGAAGATTCTCCAGGAAAGGTACAAGAAAAGTTCAGGAGATGTATGGTCATAGGAGTTTTATTGTAATGGCACCATTTCAGCTGCCTATAATGTATGGAGAAAACAAAGGAAATTATAATCAAAATATAGCAATTTATTAAGAGGGGGGGGGGGTTTGTTACTAGGGATGGTCCGAACCTGCCTAAGTTTGGGTTCGTACGAACCTGGACTCTCGGCAATGATTCCCGCTGTCTTAAACCTCCGTGGAGAGGGTGGGTAAAGCGGGAAGACTGCCTGGAAAACTGGGATACAACCTATGGCTGTGGCGGTATCCCGGTTTTCCAGGCGGTCCTCCCGCTGTATCGACCCTCTGCATGGAGGTTTAAGACAGCGGGAATCATTGCCAAGAGTCCGGGTTCATATGAACCCAAACTTAGGCAGGTTCGGGCCATCCCTAGTTGTTACTTATTTCTTTTTATTTTATAGCTTTCTTTATGAGGAAATTAAAAGTTTCTTGCTTTGTAATTTTAGGCCATGGCGCAAGAGACCGGCTGTTCCATGACCCAGCCAGGTCACGGAGCAACCGGTCTCTGAATAGATCATGCTGGCCGGTACTGCAGTACCAGCCGGATGATCTTTATGGCCGTACAGTCCTGATGCGGGCGCATTAGCGCGCGCCCGCATCAGAACTTCTCACAGCACACTATGGAGCGAGTGGCCGGATCCGCTCGCTCCATAGTGTGCACTGACATAGGTTTCTGCGGCCTCTATTCACTGAATAGCAGCCGCAGAAAACTGACATGTCAGTTGTTTGTGGCGCTGCAAGGGATTCCGGGCAGAGTGTATACTATGTGTATACTCTCCGGCCTGGATCCCATAGACAAATAGGCAACATATTTTTTCGTATTAACTATGGCCGCTGTTGCAATCGGCAACAATGGCTGTAGAAATACGGAAAAATATGATGTGTGAACATAGCCTTATCCTGTTTTTTCCCCTTTGCAGGTCTATTTTTTGGGGTATTTCCAGCTTAATGGTGACAGTGAGGTGACGGAGTGTAACCTGGAGGTGTCAGGACAGGACGTGTGCACCTATGAGGATCCCAGCACTGGAGACATCTGGCAGTGCGTGCGACCAAAGAATCTGCCATGTAACACCCTGGTCTATCACTCCATGGGTGGATACCGCACTGTGACCAACCAACTCGAGGACGCTCTACTAAGCAGGTGAGTGTAGGAAGCAGTGGCATGATATCAATGTGCCCACTTATGTGCGTTGAGAAGATTAGCCGAACTGTTCAGGTTCAGCACCTTTCTCCCAACCTGAACACACGGCATTTGGAGAAGTTGGATGCCACGCTAGGGCTGCAAGGAAAACATGGATACAGCCTATGGATATGTCCATTTTTTTTCACAACTCCCTAGGGCGGCATTCAACCTCTGGGATTCAAATGCTGAGGGTTCGGAGGAACGTTGCCGAACCCAAACTGTTTGGCAAGTCCACTCAACAATAGTTATCTGTAGTTAAAAATTACTGCCTCAGGCCGTGTTCCCGCTGCGTAAGACACCGGCCGTTCTGTGACCCGGCCAGGTCACGGAACAGCCGGTGTGAGAGAAGATTATCCCAGTACTGCCATACATTGAGTGAATAGTACTGCCATACATTGAATGAATAGTACTGCCATACGTTGAGTGAATAGTACTGCCATACATTGAGTGAATAGTACTGCCATACATTGAATGAATAGTACTGCCATACGTTGAGTGAATAGTACTGCCATACATTGAATAAATAGTACTGCCATACGTTGAGTGAATAGTACTGCCATACATTGAATAAATAGTACTGCCATACGTTGAGTGAATAGTACTGCCATACATTGAATAAATAGTACTGCCATACGTTGAGTGAATAGTACTGCCATACATTGAGTGAATAGTACTGCCATACATTGAGTGAATAGTACTGCCATACATTGAGTGAATAGTACTGCCATACGTTGAATTAATAGTCATGACTTATTAATGCCAATGTCATAGAGTACCTGAAAATATCACTGAACGTTGACTGAATAATGCTGTAAATACACCCATTTGTGCACTGTTGTGCCACTAGATGGCAGTGTTTTGTTAAGGTTGTAACAACTGTAAATGAGCACCTATCTGCTAGATCGTCGCTCGTTTACTGGTCCTATTACACGGCCCGATAATCGTTTAACAAGGGCTGCAAGGACATTGTTACCGATGTCCTTGCAGCCCTTGCTTAAACGATATACTTTACCTATCCACGCTCCAGGGCTGCTGCTGCGGTCCGCTTCTCCCCGGGTCCGGCGCGCTCTAGCTTCAGAACAGCCTGTCAGCTGACAGGCCCCTCAGCCAATCACAGGCTGCGGCGGTCCCGGTCTTGGCTGAGCGCCTTGTCAGCTGACAGGCCCCTCAGCCAATCATAGGCTGCGGCGGTCCCGGTCTGTGATTGGCTGAGCGCCTTGTCAGCTGACAGGCCGCTCTGGAGCTATAGCGCGACGGACCCGGGGAGAAGCGGACCGCAGCAGAAGCCCTGGAGCGTGGATAGGTAATGTGGATTGTCAGTCGCCGGCCATGCGACCTAGGGACTAGGGGGGGTATACTGACCTAGGGACTAAACTAGGGACTAGGGGGGGAGCAACTACAATATAGAAGGTGAAGACAAAGTAGATGGAGAGCTGGGGCTAGATTATGGAACTGGGGGTGGAGCGGCGGGAGGGGATAGAACAGACACTAGAGGAAAGAAAATATGGTCAAACATGTTAAACATATGCATACAAATGCCAGAAGCCTCACTAATAAAACTGAGAAATAAGAGCTGATAATGGTGGAAGAGAAATATGACATAGTGGGGATAAGCGAGACATGGCTGGATGAGAGCTATGACTGGGCGGTTAATCTGCAGGGTTATAGTCTGTTCAGAAATTACTGTAAAAATAAGAAAGGGGGAGGGGTCTGCCTATATGTTATATCCTCTCTTAATAATGTGGAGTCCTTTTGGGTGAAAATAAGGGAAGGGACGCAGAATAATAAAATACTTAAAGGAGGGAGTTATAAGTCTCCAAGTGTAATAGAAGAAGCAGAACATCTAATAAGACAAATAGATGAGGCAGTGAAGCAGAATGAGGTCATTATTAACCAACCCCCAATATAAACTGGAAAGCAGAAACCTGCAGCTCCAGCAAAGGAAACAGTTTTTTTTTTTTTTTTAAAGTAAAAAACAATTATCTTTCCCAACTAGTACAGGAACCAACAAGGGGCACTTCTGGACCTGATATTAATATCAAAGGTAGAGGTGTGTGTGTGTGTTTGTGGGGTCACCTAGGTAATAGTGACCACAACATAAAAAGTTTTCATTTATCCTTTACGGTCCTATCCTGGAAACTATAGGCCCGTAAGTCTAACATCTATAGTGGGTAAAGTATTAGAGGGATTTGTAAGAGGTGCTATACTGGAGTCAGGACAGGGGAGGTAGGGACAAGAGGATACAGTGGGCCCTAAAACTGTGCCCACCCACTGTCCCTACCTACTTGCCTCAATCGGCCCTAGGCAGCCGCGGACAACCACAAAGACATTCCCAATACTGAATAAGTGCAACACAGAACAAGACAGACAGACAAACACAAAAAAGGAAAGTCAACAAGCCAAGTCAGAACCAAATGAGCAACGCAGTACAAAATTAGGAAACAATTGCATAGTCAAAGGTCAGACAGGAGGTCAGGTAACAAGTCGAGCAAGCAGAGGAATTAGGAACTGGGATTGCAGGAATAGACAGGGGGAGCTAGGATCATGGTATGAACCTTAATAGCCAGCAGATAAGGACTGGCTTAGCTTTCATTTATGTTGATCAAGAGCCCGGTCTGGATCCCCATTGGACCGGCGCTCTGATCCTCAAGGTTCCGGACAGGCAGAGGAATATGTAAATCAAAAGACACTGCTCAGCTGCAGCAATCAAGTCTAGCAGAGCTCCGTGTAACTCCTGCATTGCCAGGAAGCTGAAAAGCATGGGGGTGGGTCACACAAAAGTAAAAACCAGGCCCAGTTCACACCAGGCAACTACACATTCCTGACAAATGGAGTATCTTACTAAAATTAATCTTATAACACCGCACCAGCATGGGTTTATGAGGGATTGGTCCTGTCAGACTAATCTGATCACCTTCTGGGGGAGGCTGTAGACGTTGTGTATCTGGACTTTTCAAAGGCATTTGATACTGTGCCGCATGGAAGGTTGGTCCATAAAATGAGGATGCTGGGACTAGGGGAAAATATATGTAAATGGTTAAGGAACTGGTTGAGTGATAGAAAACAGAGGGTGGTCATTGATGGAACAAACTCTGATTGGGTGACAGTTACTAGGGGGTACCACAGGGGTCAGTGTTCGGTCCACTTCTTTTTAACCCCTTAACGTCTCATGATGTCTCATGATGTATCTGGTACATCATGGTGGCGCAGGGGGGGTTCAGAGAGGGGTCCTGCCGCGACCCCGCTCTAAACAGCACGGCTCCCGGCTGCTATCTGTAACCGGGGAGCGCCTCAAACCTGACAGCTGCATTAGAATGCTTTGTACCTGTAGTCTCTGGTGTCTAGTGGGACAGATCTCCTCCCTGCAATGTGATTGTGGAGGGGAGATCCGTTCTTCTGGCCGGGCCGGGCCTCAGCGTTGCAATGACGCTGATCCCGGATCGGCAATACATTGCTCTGGCCTGCAGCAGGCCAAAGCAATGTATGACCGATCTAATGGATCTTTGCTGTGTATATACACAACATTGATCTCTATGAGAGATCAGTGCTGTGTATATACAAGTCCCCCAGGGGGACTTCTAGATAATGTAAAAATTAAAATAAAAAAGTGTTTTTATTAATAAATAATCCCCTCCCCTAATAAAAGTCCAAATTACCCCCCTTTTCCCATTTTATAAATATAAAAAAACAAACAAACATATTTGGTATCGGCGCATGCGTAATCGCCCGAACTATTAATTTTAATCACATTCCTGATCGGGTACGGTAAACGGCATAAGCGCAAAAGAAATTCCAAAGTGCAAAATTGCGCGTTTTTGGTCGCATCAAATCCAGATTAAAAAGTCACATATGCGCAATCAAGGTACCGATAGAAAGTACATGTCATGGTGCAGAAAATGACACCTCACACAGCCCCATAGACCAAAGGATAAAAACGCTATAAGGATGAGAATACAGCAATTTTAAACACCTTAAGATTTTAATATTTTAAAAGCCATCAAATAATATAAAAGTTACATATCATTGTAATTGTACTGATGTGAGGAACATAGATAACATGCCAGTTTTACCACAGGGCGAACGGCGTAACTACGAAGCTCCCTGAAATAAAAAAAAATTCCTTTTTTTTTTTATTTGAAATTTATTTGAAAATTTTTTTTCTGGTTTCACTGCATATTTTATGGAAAAATAATGCCTATCATTGCAAAGTACAATTGGTTCCGCAAAAAATAAGGGCTCATATGGGTGTCTAGGTGAAAAAATGCAAGTGCTATGGCCTTTTGAACATAAAGTGGAAAAAGCAAAAGTGCAGAAACGAAAATTGGCTTTGACCTTAAGGGGTTAATATTTTTACTAATGCGGTTCAGGGAAGAAAAAGAGTGCTGCACCTCACACCTATGGCTAATACTAGTACCTCTCGGCTGCATAAAAAACATCAGAATTCTGTATGTGAATTGATCAAGCCACACTGCCCCATGTACCGCGTGCAGGTATCTGATACACATGGGTCCCTACACTAAGTCCACACTGTGCCAGTCAGCGACCACCACCCCCGCAGGCGTGCACAGTCAGGGAAGGGAGGCCATGGAACGGCCCTGCAACCCCCATGCCACAGGACCAGACCCAAAAATGCCACACCAAAACCCAGCCAGCACCACCGGCGGAGGAAGCTGCCCCCAAACAGCACAAGTCTGGATAAGGTATTGCACTCACCATAGCTATCAAAGATAGAATGGGACAGACAGGAGGGAATAAAACCATGAGCACTCAGGTGTCTCCTGCTAATTGCGGTCATGTGGGTCTCACCAGGAGGAGTGCAAAACACGGAGAAAAGAGAGAAACAAAATACGGTTCAGGGAAGAAAAAGAGTGCTGCACCTCACACCTATGGCTAATACTAGTACCTCTCGGCTGCATAAAAAACATCAGAATTCTGTATGTGAATTGATCAAGCCACACTGCCCCATGTACCGCGTGCAGGTATCTGATACACATGGGTCCCTACACTAAGTCCACACTGTGCCAGTCAGCGACCACCACCCCCGCAGGCGTGCACAGTCAGGGAAGGGAGGCCATGGAACGGCCCTGCAACCCCCATGCCACAGGACCAGACCCAAAAATGCCACACCAAAACCCAGCCAGCACCACCGGCGGAGGAAGCTGCCCCCAAACAGCACAAGTCTGGATAAGGTATTGCACTCACCATAGCTATCAAAGATAGAATGGGACAGACAGGAGGGAATAAAACCATGAGCACTCAGGTGTCTCCTGCTAATTGCGGTCATGTGGGTCTCACCAGGAGGAGTGCAAAACACGGAGAAAAGAGAGAAACAAAATACGGTTCAGGGAAGAAAAAGAGTGCTGCACCTCACACCTATGGCTAATACTAGTACCTCTCGGCTGCATAAAAAACATCAGAATTCTGTATGTGAATTGATCAAGCCACACTGCCCCATGTACCGCGTGCAGGTATCTGATACACATGGGTCCCTACACTAAGTCCACACTGTGCCAGTCAGCGACCACCACCCCCGCAGGCGTGCACAGTCAGGGAAGGGAGGCCATGGAACGGCCCTGCAACCCCCATGCCACAGGACCAGACCCAAAAATGCCACACCAAAACCCAGCCAGCACCACCGGCGGAGGAAGCTGCCCCCAAACAGCACAAGTCTGGATAAGGTATTGCACTCACCATAGCTATCAAAGATAGAATGGGACAGACAGGAGGGAATAAAACCATGAGCACTCAGGTGTCTCCTGCTAATTGCGGTCATGTGGGTCTCACCAGGAGGAGTGCAAAACACGGAGAAAAGAGAGAAACAAAATACGGTTCAGGGAAGAAAAAGAGTGCTGCACCTCACACCTATGGCTAATACTAGTACCTCTCGGCTGCATAAAAAACATCAGAATTCTGTATGTGAATTGATCAAGCCACACTGCCCCATGTACCGCGTGCAGGTATCTGATACACATGGGTCCCTACACTAAGTCCACACTGTGCCAGTCAGCGACCACCACCCCCGCAGGCGTGCACAGTCAGGGAAGGGAGGCCATGGAACGGCCCTGCAACCCCCATGCCACAGGACCAGACCCAAAAATGCCACACCAAAACCCAGCCAGCACCACCGGCGGAGGAAGCTGCCCCCAAACAGCACAAGTCTGGATAAGGTATTGCACTCACCATAGCTATCAAAGATAGAATGGGACAGACAGGAGGGAATAAAACCATGAGCACTCAGGTGTCTCCTGCTAATTGCGGTCATGTGGGTCTCACCAGGAGGAGTGCAAAACACGGAGAAAAGAGAGAAACAAAATACGGTTCAGGGAAGAAAAAGAGTGCTGCACCTCACACCTATGGCTAATACTAGTACCTCTCGGCTGCATAAAAAACATCAGAATTCTGTATGTGAATTGATCAAGCCACACTGCCCCATGTACCGCGTGCAGGTATCTGATACACATGGGTCCCTACACTAAGTCCACACTGTGCCAGTCAGCGACCACCACCCCCGCAGGCGTGCACAGTCAGGGAAGGGAGGCCATGGAACGGCCCTGCAACCCCCATGCCACAGGACCAGACCCAAAAATGCCACACCAAAACCCAGCCAGCACCACCGGCGGAGGAAGCTGCCCCCAAACAGCACAAGTCTGGATAAGGTATTGCACTCACCATAGCTATCAAAGATAGAATGGGACAGACAGGAGGGAATAAAACCATGAGCACTCAGGTGTCTCCTGCTAATTGCGGTCATGTGGGTCTCACCAGGAGGAGTGCAAAACACGGAGAAAAGAGAGAAACAAAATACGGTTCAGGGAAGAAAAAGAGTGCTGCACCTCACACCTATGGCTAATACTAGTACCTCTCGGCTGCATAAAAAACATCAGAATTCTGTATGTGAATTGATCAAGCCACACTGCCCCATGTACCGCGTGCAGGTATCTGATACACATGGGTCCCTACACTAAGTCCACACTGTGCCAGTCAGCGACCACCACCCCCGCAGGCGTGCACAGTCAGGGAAGGGAGGCCATGGAACGGCCCTGCAACCCCCATGCCACAGGACCAGACCCAAAAATGCCACACCAAAACCCAGCCAGCACCACCGGCGGAGGAAGCTGCCCCCAAACAGCACAAGTCTGGATAAGGTATTGCACTCACCATAGCTATCAAAGATAGAATGGGACAGACAGGAGGGAATAAAACCATGAGCACTCAGGTGTCTCCTGCTAATTGCGGTCATGTGGGTCTCACCAGGAGGAGTGCAAAACACGGAGAAAAGAGAGAAACAAAATACGGTTCAGGGAAGAAAAAGAGTGCTGCACCTCACACCTATGGCTAATACTAGTACCTCTCGGCTGCATAAAAAACATCAGAATTCTGTATGTGAATTGATCAAGCCACACTGCCCCATGTACCGCGTGCAGGTATCTGATACACATGGGTCCCTACACTAAGTCCACACTGTGCCAGTCAGCGACCACCACCCCCGCAGGCGTGCACAGTCAGGGAAGGGAGGCCATGGAACGGCCCTGCAACCCCCATGCCACAGGACCAGACCCAAAAATGCCACACCAAAACCCAGCCAGCACCACCGGCGGAGGAAGCTGCCCCCAAACAGCACAAGTCTGGATAAGGTATTGCACTCACCATAGCTATCAAAGATAGAATGGGACAGACAGGAGGGAATAAAACCATGAGCACTCAGGTGTCTCCTGCTAATTGCGGTCATGTGGGTCTCACCAGGAGGAGTGCAAAACACGGAGAAAAGAGAGAAACAAAATACGGTTCAGGGAAGAAAAAGAGTGCTGCACCTCACACCTATGGCTAATACTAGTACCTCTCGGCTGCATAAAAAACATCAGAATTCTGTATGTGAATTGATCAAGCCACACTGCCCCATGTACCGCGTGCAGGTATCTGATACACATGGGTCCCTACACTAAGTCCACACTGTGCCAGTCAGCGACCACCACCCCCGCAGGCGTGCACAGTCAGGGAAGGGAGGCCATGGAACGGCCCTGCAACCCCCATGCCACAGGACCAGACCCAAAAATGCCACACCAAAACCCAGCCAGCACCACCGGCGGAGGAAGCTGCCCCCAAACAGCACAAGTCTGGATAAGGTATTGCACTCACCATAGCTATCAAAGATAGAATGGGACAGACAGGAGGGAATAAAACCATGAGCACTCAGGTGTCTCCTGCTAATTGCGGTCATGTGGGTCTCACCAGGAGGAGTGCAAAACACGGAGAAAAGAGAGAAACAAAATACGGTTCAGGGAAGAAAAAGAGTGCTGCACCTCACACCTATGGCTAATACTAGTACCTCTCGGCTGCATAAAAAACATCAGAATTCTGTATGTGAATTGATCAAGCCACACTGCCCCATGTACCGCGTGCAGGTATCTGATACACATGGGTCCCTACACTAAGTCCACACTGTGCCAGTCAGCGACCACCACCCCCGCAGGCGTGCACAGTCAGGGAAGGGAGGCCATGGAACGGCCCTGCAACCCCCATGCCACAGGACCAGACCCAAAAATGCCACACCAAAACCCAGCCAGCACCACCGGCGGAGGAAGCTGCCCCCAAACAGCACAAGTCTGGATAAGGTATTGCACTCACCATAGCTATGGCCCCCGTTCCCTGACTGTGCACGCCTGCGGGGTTGGTGGCCACTGACTGGCACGGTGTGGACTTAGTGTAGGGACCCATGTGTATCAGATACCGGCACGAGGTACATGGGGCAGTATGGCTTGATCAATTCATACACAAAATTCTGATGTGTTTTATATTTAGCCAAGCGGCACTAGTATCAGCCATAGGTGTGAGGTGCAGCACTCTGTTTCTTCCCTGAACCGCATTTTGTTTCTCTCTTTTCTCCGTGTTTTGCACTCCTCCTGGTGAGACCCACATGACCGCAATTAGCAGGAGACACCTGAGTGCACATGGTTTTAATCCCTCCTGTTTTTTCCCATTCTGTTTGCTGCAGCTATGGTGAGCGCAATACCTTATCCAGACTTGTGCTGCTTGGGGGCGACCTTCTCCGCCGGCGGTGCTGGCCGGGTTCTGGTGTGGTGTTTTTGGGTCTGGTCCTGTGGCATGGGGGTCGCAGGGCCGTCCCATGGCCCCCGTTCCCTGACTGTGCACGCCTGCGGGGTTGGTGGCCACTGACTGGCACGGTGTGGACTTAGTGTAGGGACCCATGTGTATCAGATACCGGCACGAGGTACATGGGGCAGTATGGCTTGATCAATTCATACACAAAATTCTGATGTGTTTTATATTTAGCCAAGCGGCACTAGTATCAGCCATAGGTGTGAGGTGCAGCACTCTGTTTCTTCCCTGAACCGCATTTTGTTTCTCTCTTTTCTCCGTGTTTTGCACTCCTCCTGGTGAGACCCACATGACCGCAATTAGCAGGAGACACCTGAGTGCACATGGTTTTAATCCCTCCTGTTTTTTCCCATTCTGTTTGCTGCAGCTATGGTGAGCGCAATACCTTATCCAGACTTGTGCTGCTTGGGGGCGACCTTCTCCGCCGGCGGTGCTGGCCGGGTTCTGGTGTGGTGTTTTTGGGTCTGGTCCTGTGGCATGGGGGTCGCAGGGCCGTCCCATGGCCCCCGTTCCCTGACTGTGCACGCCTGCGGGGTTGGTGGCCACTGACTGGCACGGTGTGGACTTAGTGTAGGGACCCATGTGTATCAGATACCGGCACGAGGTACATGGGGCAGTATGGCTTGATCAATTCATACACAAAATTCTGATGTGTTTTATATTTAGCCAAGCGGCACTAGTATCAGCCATAGGTGTGAGGTGCAGCACTCTGTTTCTTCCCTGAACCGCATTTTGTTTCTCTCTTTTCTCCGTGTTTTGCACTCCTCCTGGTGAGACCCACATGACCGCAATTAGCAGGAGACACCTGAGTGCACATGGTTTTAATCCCTCCTGTTTTTTCCCATTCTGTTTGCTGCAGCTATGGTGAGCGCAATACCTTATCCAGACTTGTGCTGCTTGGGGGCGACCTTCTCCGCCGGCGGTGCTGGCCGGGTTCTGGTGTGGTGTTTTTGGGTCTGGTCCTGTGGCATGGGGGTCGCAGGGCCGTCCCATGGCCCCCGTTCCCTGACTGTGCACGCCTGCGGGGTTGGTGGCCACTGACTGGCACGGTGTGGACTTAGTGTAGGGACCCATGTGTATCAGATACCGGCACGAGGTACATGGGGCAGTATGGCTTGATCAATTCATACACAAAATTCTGATGTGTTTTATATTTAGCCAAGCGGCACTAGTATCAGCCATAGGTGTGAGGTGCAGCACTCTGTTTCTTCCCTGAACCGCATTTTGTTTCTCTCTTTTCTCCGTGTTTTGCACTCCTCCTGGTGAGACCCACATGACCGCAATTAGCAGGAGACACCTGAGTGCACATGGTTTTAATCCCTCCTGTTTTTTCCCATTCTGTTTGCTGCAGCTATGGTGAGCGCAATACCTTATCCAGACTTGTGCTGCTTGGGGGCGACCTTCTCCGCCGGCGGTGCTGGCCGGGTTCTGGTGTGGTGTTTTTGGGTCTGGTCCTGTGGCATGGGGGTCGCAGGGCCGTCCCATGGCCCCCGTTCCCTGACTGTGCACGCCTGCGGGGTTGGTGGCCACTGACTGGCACGGTGTGGACTTAGTGTAGGGACCCATGTGTATCAGATACCGGCACGAGGTACATGGGGCAGTATGGCTTGATCAATTCATACACAAAATTCTGATGTGTTTTATATTTAGCCAAGCGGCACTAGTATCAGCCATAGGTGTGAGGTGCAGCACTCTGTTTCTTCCCTGAACCGCATTTTGTTTCTCTCTTTTCTCCGTGTTTTGCACTCCTCCTGGTGAGACCCACATGACCGCAATTAGCAGGAGACACCTGAGTGCACATGGTTTTAATCCCTCCTGTTTTTTCCCATTCTGTTTGCTGCAGCTATGGTGAGCGCAATACCTTATCCAGACTTGTGCTGCTTGGGGGCGACCTTCTCCGCCGGCGGTGCTGGCCGGGTTCTGGTGTGGTGTTTTTGGGTCTGGTCCTGTGGCATGGGGGTCGCAGGGCCGTCCCATGGCCCCCGTTCCCTGACTGTGCACGCCTGCGGGGTTGGTGGCCACTGACTGGCACGGTGTGGACTTAGTGTAGGGACCCATGTGTATCAGATACCGGCACGAGGTACATGGGGCAGTATGGCTTGATCAATTCATACACAAAATTCTGATGTGTTTTATATTTAGCCAAGCGGCACTAGTATCAGCCATAGGTGTGAGGTGCAGCACTCTGTTTCTTCCCAGAACCGCATTTTTACTAATGACCTTGTAGAGGGGCAACAGAGTAGAATCTCCATTTTTGCAGATGATACTAAATTGGGTAAAGTAATCAGCACAGAGGAGGATAATATCATATTACAGAGGGATTTGGAGAAGCTGGAGGCTTGGGCGGTGAAATGGAAAATGATGTTTAATGTGGATAAATGTAAGGTTATGCACTTGGAATAATAAGTACAGTTATGTGCTAAGCATTAAAACACTAGATAAAACTTCAAAAAAGGACCTGGGGGTATTAGTGGACAGTAACCTCATCTATAGTGATCAGTGCCAGGCAGCAGCTGCCAAGGCTAATAAAATAATGGGATACATCAAATAGCATAGATGCTAAAGATGAGAACATAGTTTTTTTCTCTTTATAAATCACTGTTTATCCCATAGACAATGAACAGAGCAGGGATGCAAATGGACATCCTGTACTTAATTCTGATGTAAGACTTTGGACCCCCATCCATAGTCAGACCCCCATTTATCCCCTATTCTTTGTATATAGGGTATATAGCTGCTATAGAAAGCTGTACACCTACAGTATAATGTGATTTCTTTTATATCCTGTTAAAAGCTATGGTACTGATAATATAGTGTTTTTGTTTTAAACTGTTTCTGATTTTCCAGCTCTGTCACTGATATAATTATCACTGGCTCGGTACCTACAATTATTGTCATGTCAGACAACAGCTCAAGAGGTAAGATCCTGTTGGATTATATGTTATACAACTGGACTTCTATCATCTATTGCAACTTCCTATGTATAATTTTCTGGAGAAATAAATACTATAATACCTCTCCTATATACAAGAATGTAACTACTATAATACTGCTCCTATATACAAGAATATAACTACTATAATACTGCTCCTATATACAGGAATATAACTACTATAATACTGCTCCTATATACAAGAATATAACTACTATAATATTGCCCCTATATACAGGAATATAACTACTATAATACTGCTCCCTATATACAAGAATATAACTACTGTAATACTGCTCCTACATACACGAATATTACTACTATCATACTGCTCCTATATACAAGAATATAACTACTATAATACTGCTCCTATATACAGGAATATAACTACTATAATACTGCTCCTATATACAAGAATGTAACTACTATAATACTGCTCCTATATACAAGAATATAACTACTATAATACTGCTCCTATATACAAGAATGTAACTACTATAATACTGCTCCTATATACAAGAATATAACTACTATAATACTGCTCCTATATACAAGAATATAACTACTATAATACTGCCCCCTATATACAGGAATATAACTATTATAATACTGCTCCCTATATATAGGAATATAACTACTATAATACTGCTCTTATATACAAGAATATAACTACTATAATACTGCTCCTATATACAAGAATATAACTACTATAATACCTCTCTTATATACAAGAATGTAACTACTATAATACTGCTCCTATATACAAGAATATAACTACTATAATACTGCTCCTATATACAAGAATACAACTAATATAATACTGCCCCTATATACAAGAATATAACTACTATAATACTGCTCCTATATACAAGAATATAACTACTATAATACTGCTCCTATATACAAGAATATAACTACTATAATACTGCTCCCTATATACAAGAATATAACTACTATAATACTGCTCCTATATACAAGAATATAACTACTATAATACTGCTCCCTATATACAAGAATATAACTACTATAATACTGCTCCTATATACAAGAATATAACTACTATAATACTGCTCCTATATACAAGAATATAACTACTATACTACTGCTCCCTATATACAGGAATATAACTACTATAATACTGCTCCTATATACAAGAATATAACTTCTATAATACTGCTCCTATATACAGGAATATAACTACTATAATACTGCTCCTATATACAAGAATATAACTACTATAATACTACTCCTATATACAAGAATATAACTACTATAATACTGCTCCTATATACAAGAATATAACTACTATAATACTGCTCCTATATACAAGAATATAACTACTATAATACTGCTCCTATATACAGGAATATAACTGCTATAATACTGCTCCTATATACAGGAATATAACTACTATAATACTGCCTCCTATATACAGGAATATAACTACTATAATACTACTCCTATATACAGGAATATAACTACTATAATACTGCTCCTATATACAAGAATATAACTACTATAATACTGCTCCTATATACAAGAATATAACTACTATAATACTGCCCTGAGGAAGTTCTCTTATAGAACGCAACACGAGGGGCATTTTCTCCTCCCCTTACTCTGGCCATATTGCCTTTTTTTACCTGTTTCATCTCTGCTGACTCAGTTGGCTTGCCTTGTGGATCTGTTGCACTATATTTGTTATTGATGCACTTTAGGCTTGGCCATGTAGTTTATATTGTTTGTATATGGTTATGTATATACAGATACATGTAATTATTGGCAGACATGTGCACTAATGATACTGCTATGTGTTCCCCTTTGTACCAGTAGGGGGTGAGTGGCGACACACTGTTCTGCATCTGAGCCAGGAGTGGAGTTGTGTAGTATATGTTTCAAGTGTTTTTAACTTTTTGATTGTTTTTGTCTGTATTGTTAATGAAGCATATTGATATTTTGATATTTTTTTTTACATTATTGTATTTGTGCACTTCATATGAACCTGTTTGCCTTTACTTTTGGTTGTTTGCTAGAGCCTGTCTGTGGCTTACCCCTTCCCCAATATTGGAAAACATGAATGTTCGGCCTTGCTGAATGTCAATATGCATGGGGATGTCAGTGGAAGAAGGTTCAGCCGATGGTGTACAGGCTCCTCATCCTTCTCCCCATCTCATCCTCACCTCTCCTTTGTCTTGTAGGCCTCACCTCTAACCTCTCGGTCTGCAGACCTGGCCAGGAGCCTCTGCGGCCCTCTGGGTTCTATTATAATGATAGCTGGACATCACTCACATGCTTAGGACGCCATTTCCCTCGACCTGTGGACGCTCTCACCTGCCTGAAAGGGAAAGACATCCACATGTTTGGGGACTCAACTCTCCGCCAGTGGTTTGAATATCTGGAGAGATTTATTCCCGGTAAGAAGTTCACTTAACTGCTCAGATGTCTTTCACCATGAGATGAGAGTTTTCCTTTTTGTGATCTTTTCTATTTTCTATGTTGCAATCAATACAAACGGTAAAACCACAAGAACAGGAAGATCTCACAGCCAACCCTCTAATGAAGTCAACAAGTCAAAGATTTCACCTGGTCCCATCTTGCACCCTTGTCATGTTTTTTTCTTATTCTTTTCCGCTCTGGATGTCTAAATTCATCTCCTCTGTGTCCACTCTGACAACCCGCTACTCCCTCTTCCCGCCTCCCTTTGTAGACACAGGACATGTGATCTCCTGTCTTGGCACTGGGTTAGCTGTCTATTGACTTGGTAACCCGACCCCCAGGAGACATCATCTGCATCATCTCCATGCACCTGTTCACTAGTGAAAGTGCTGCTTCCATACACTTAAGGCCGTATTCCACGGAACGATTATCAGCTGTTACGGCCGATAATCGTCCCGTGGAATAGAAGGCAATGATCAGCCGACATCGTTCATGTCGGCTGATCGTTGCGTCGTTTGTCTTTCAAACATGTTGAAAGACAAACGACTCATACAGCAACGATCTGCTGCCGTCGGTCCATAGAATAGGGCACCCGGGCAGCCCCCCGCACCTTCCCCGCGGCCCCTCCCGCACTCACCCGCTTGCTGCTGCCGTGTGGAATAGCGGCGGCAGCGAGTGGGGAACGAGGAGCAAAAGAGCGGTAATAGTGCTCGTTTGCTCCTCTCAGTCGGCTGTGGGATAGGGCCTTTACATGTGTCCCTGAGCCTAGGTTTCTGTAATATGACACATTATAGTTCTAACTCTGCTTGCTGTCAGTCAATGCAGGCCTATGTACCTATGTACAGCTCTGTATTTTGTAAGTGTTATGGATGTTCTTTGAGTCTAGATGGAACTAGAATGTTTTCATTCACAGCCAGCAAGCAGAGATCTAAACCTACACTATATCCCCAAGAAACAGATGCAGCACATGGCTACACCATGCGCAGGTAAAGGGTTGTCTTCTCCACTGATCAGTAAGGGATTGTTTTCTCCACTGGTTGGTATAGGGTTGTCATCCCTGCTGGTTGGTAGAGGGTTATCATCTCTGCTGGTTGGTAGAGGGTTGTCATCTCTGCTGGTTGGTATAGGGTTGTCATCTCTGCTGGTTGGTAGAGGGTTGTCATCTCTGCTGGTTGGTATAGGGTTGTCATCTCTGCTGGTTGGTAAAGGGTTGTCATCCCTGCTGGTTGGTAGAGGGTTGTCATCTCTGCTGGTTGGTAGAGGGTTGTCATACCTGCTGGTTGGTAGAGGGTTGTCATCTCTGCTGGTTGGTATAGGGTTGTCATCTCTGCTGGTTGGTATAGGGTTGTCATCTCTGCTGGTTGGTAGAGGGTTGTCATCTCTGCTGGTTGGTAGAGGGTTGTCTTCTCCACTGATTAGTAAGGGGTTGTTTTCTCCACTGGTTGGTATAGGGTTGTCATCTCTGCTGGTTGGTATAGGGTTGTCATCTCTGCTGGTTGGTAGAGGGTTGTCATCCCTGCTGGTTAGTAGAGGGTTGCCATCTCTGCTGGTTGGTAGAGGGTTGTCATCTCTGCTGGTTGGTAGAGGGTTGTCATCTCTGCTGGTTGGTAGAGGGTTGTCATCTCTGCTGGTTGGTATAGGGTTGTCATCTCTGCTGGTTGGTATAGGGTTGTCATCTCTGCTGGTTGGTATAGGGTTGTCATCTCTGCTGGTTGGTAGAGGGTTGTCATCTCTGCTGGTTGGTAGAGGGTTGTCTTCTCCACTGATTAGTAAGGGGTTGTTTTCTCCACTGGTTGGTATAGGGTTGTCATCTCTGCTGGTTGGTATAGGGTTGTCATCTCTGCTGGTTGGTAGAGGGTTGTCATCCCTGCTGGTTAGTAGAGGGTTGCCATCTCTGCTGGTTGGTAGAGGGTTGTCATCTCTGCTGGTTGGTATAGGGTTGTCATCCCTGTTGGTTGGTAGAGGGTTGTCATCTCTGCTGGTTGGTATAGGGTTGTCATCTCTGCTGGTTGGTATAGGGTTGTCATCCCTGCTGGTTGGTAGAGGGTTGCCATCTCTGCTGGTTGGTAGAGGGTTGTCATCTCTGCTGGTTGGTAGAGGGTTGTTTTCTCCGCTGGTTGGTAGAGGGTTGTCATCTCTGCTGGTTGGTATAGGGTTGTCATCTCTGCTGGTTGGTATAGGGTTGTCATCCCTGCTGGTTGGTAAAGGGTTGTCATCTCTGCTGGTTGGTATAGGGTTGTCATCCCTGCTGGTTGGTAGAGGGTTGTCATCTCTGCTGGTTGGTAGAGGGTTGTCATCTCTGCTGGTTGGTAGAGGGTACGAGAAAGAAAAAGTTCAGACCAGCTCACCTCACATGTGTGAACAAAATATGTCCCAATGGTTCGGGTGGGGGTTGGGTGCACGGATCCTGCAGCAACAGCCAGGCTTGTGTTCACTACGGGACGATCATGGGGATATGAGATCCAGCACTCCCAATACGTGTAGATGAGAAGGTTAGAAAACTAAAACATAACCTTTAATGATAAAGCTAAAATAATATGTTAAAACCAACGCGTTTCGCGCAGCAGCGCTTAATCATGGTTACAATGAGGTAGTGAACATGTGAATCATTAAAAGGATACATGGACCAATCAACTGCACCATTCAAAACCACACATGTGTTAGTTAATTGCAGGTCCAAATCTACACGTCATTTCAGAGCGGTCATGTGACCGTGCATATCACCTGTGCTAAAGGAGAAAAAAGAAAGGAATGCCAAGGATTAAATATCTACGTATAATAATATAATAAGTCATTTCTAAAGTTCATTCCGTGCGGCATCCTAGTGTCCAATCGGAATATATACTCTGCTTCTTTGTAAAAAAGTTTTTTCTTCCAATCTCCTCCACGCGGAGGGCTGGGGACTTTCTTAATGCCATAGCATGTAAAGCCTGCAATCTCTCCGTTGTGGTGTTCTAAAAAGTGCTTTGTTGCTCCCGAAGCATTGAGTCCAGTGCCACTTCTTATACCTTGTAAATGTTCTCCTATACGTTTTTTTAGGGGACGTGTAGTGCACCCTACATATTTTAGATCACATATCGTGCACTCTATGATATAGACAACGTGGTGGCTATTGCAATTTATGAAATTGTCAACATGTGGCTCAGCTGCGATGTGGTTTCGCTATATCCATCCATCCCACATAACCTGGCCCTGACTGCACTTGCGCATCACCTCTATAAATATAGTGATTATACACATGAATTACGGGAATATATCATAGAGGTAACGGCTTTCCTACTTAAACATAAATTTTTTGTTTTCAATGGGGAGTTTTTTCTACAGATTCAGGGAGCCCCAATGGGTGCGAGATTCTCACCCACCCTGGCTGGTCTTTACGTAGCATGGTGGGAGGAACAGTATATTTTCTCCGCTCAAAACCCATTTAGCGACCGTATCAAATGGTACGGCCGCTTTATAGATGACATTTTAATTGTGTGGACAGGAAAGGAGGATCAAGTGAGAAACTTCCTGGAATACATCAACAACAACTGCAACAATTTACGTTTCACAGCAAACTTACAAAAATGGGAAATACCCTTCCTGGATATATAATTAAAATCATCAATAAAATTAAACACCGTCCATACCTCCCTGTACCGTAAAAGCACTGCTGGAAATACCATACTATATGCCACCAGCAACCATCCTAACCACACATTAAGGTCCATACCAGTGGGTGAGTTCACCAGAATCAAACGGTCTTGTTCCGATGATAAAGATTTTGGTGAACAATGTAACCAAGCTATGTTGCGTCTAAAAGAAAGAGGTTACAAACAAGGAACTCTAAAGAGAGCAAAAAATATAGTAAATGGAAAAAATAGAGACACTTTACTTATGGAAAGAGAATCCCAACAAAATTCCATATTACAACAAACCACTGTACCAATAACCTTCTCGACCCGTTACAGCATGGAGTATGAAGAAATAGTTAAAATAATAAATAAAAACTTACCCCTACTGAGACAGGACGAGGTATTGGCAGAGATCCTGGAACAAGGACATCGGTGTGTGGCCAAACGAGGAAGGTCACTTCGGGACATGTTATCACCTAGTGCATTCACTGCAGACAGCAGTGAAAGCAAGAACAAAGTAACAGGAAATTACATATGTGGTGTAAATAGGTGCCAAACCTGTAAATACCTTGACACCAAGAAAAGTTTTTCCAATAGTGCCAATAATCAATCATTCAAAATCCAGGATTTCATAAATTGCAATAGCCACCACGTTGTCTATATCATAGAGTGCACGATATGTGATCTAAAATATGTAGGGTGCACTACACGTCCCCTAAAAAAACGTATAGGAGAACATTTACAAGGTATAAGAAGTGGCACTGGACTCAATGCTTCGGGAGCAACAAAGCACTTTTTAGAACACCACAACGGAGAGATTGCAGGCTTTACATGCTATGGCATTAAGAAAGTCCCCAGCCCTCCGCGTGGAGGAGATTGGAAGAAAAAACTTTTTTACAAAGACGCAGAGTATATATTCCGATTGGACACTAGGATGCCGCACGGAATGAACTTTAGAAATGACTTATTATATTATTATACGTAGATATTTAATCCTTGGCATTCCTTTCTTTTTTCTCCTTTAGCACAGGTGATATGCACGGTCACATGACCGCTCTGAAATGACGTGTAGATTTGGACCTGCAATTAACTAACACATGTGTGGTTTTGAATGGTGCAGTTGATTGGTCCATGTATCCTTTTAATGATTCACATGTTCACTACCTCATTGTAACCATGATTAAGCGCTGCTGCGCGAAACGCGTTGGTTTTAACATATTATTTTAGCTTTATCATTAAAGGTTATGTTTTAGTTTTCTAACCTTCTCATCTACACGTATTGGGAGTGCTGGATCTCATATCCCCATGATCGTCCCGTGGTTGGTAGAGGGTTGTCATCCCTGCTGGTTGGTAGAGGGTTGTCATCCCTGCTGGTTGGTAGAGGGTTGTCATCCCTGCTGGTTGGTAGAGGGTTGTCATCCCTGCTGGTTGGTAGAGGGTTGTCATCCCTGCTGGTTGGTAGAGGGTTGTCATCCCTGCTGGTTGGTAGAGGGTTGTCATCCCTGCTGGTTGGTAGAGGGTTGTCATCTCTGCTGGTTGGTATAGGGTTGTCATCTCTGCTGGTTGGTATAGGGTTGTCATCTCTGCTGGTTGGTATAGGGTTGTCATCTCCGCTGGTTGGTAGAGGGTTGTCATCTCTGCTGGTTGGTATAGGGTTGTCATCTCTGCTGGTTGGTATAGGGTTGTCATCTCTGCTGGTTGGTATAGGGTTGTCATCTCTGCTGGTTGGTATAGGGTTGTCATCTCTGCTGGTTGGTATAGGGTTGTCATCTCTGCTGGTTGGTATAGGGTTGTCATCTCTGCTGGTTGGTATAGGGTTGTCATCTCTGCTGGTTGGTATAGGGTTGTCATCTCCGCTGGTTGGTATAGGGTTGTCATCTCTGCTGGTTGGTATAGGGTTGTCATCTCACCTGATTTTGTAGTACCTATGTGGAACGCAGGACTCGACTGAAGACTTGAAGATGATCACCCGCTCGGTGTGTACAGGCATGTTCCCCTAGCAAAGTGTCACATCTGGTGTTTAGCAATGCATGCTTAGGCAGGCAGGACAACTGGAACATCAGCAGCTTAGGTAACAATAGGTTCTGGCAGCAACCAGGCCCCCGGGGGAAGACTCTCTGGTGCAGGAACAGTGCAGTCTTGGGAACAAACTCAGTACCTAATGGCAGTCAGGCTACCTCTGGCAGCACATGGAGGGGTGTGCGGCCCCTCAAAGTAATGCCAGCCCACACCATTTCTGACCCACTGCCAAACCGCTCATGCTGATGGATGTTGTAGGCAGCAGATCACTCTCCTCCAGACTCCGTCACGTCTGTCCCATGTGCTCAGTGGGAACCTGCTCTCATCTGTGAAGAGCACAGGGCAGCAGTGGTGAATCTGCCAATCCTGGTGTTCTCTGGTGAATGCCAAGCGTCCTGCACCATGTTGGGCTTTGAGCACAACCCCCATCTGTGGATGTCAGGCCCTCATACCATCCTCATGGAGTCGGTTTATAACCATTTGTGCAGACACATGTACATTTGTGGCCTGCTGTAGGTAATTTTGCAGGCCTCTGGCAGTGCTCCTCCTGTTCCTCCTTGCACAAAGGTGGAGGTAGCGGTCCTGCTGCTGGGTTGTTTCCCTCCTATGTCCTCCTCCACGTTGTCACGGCCGCGGCGGCTTCCCGCGTTCCGGGTCGCCGCCGCGACCGCCTCCTGTCTCATGCAGCCGCCGGGGTCCTTGTGTAGGGACCTGGCGCTGCTGCTAGTTCGGCCCCTGGGGTGCCTCACCTCTCCTCCGTTCCTGTCTCGGTCTGTGCCGGCCGGCGCGCGCGTCCCCGCCTCCTAGGGCGCGCGCGCCGGCTGTCTCAGATTTAAAGGGCCAGTCCGTCCCTAATTGGTAGTTGCACCCAATCACTCCCTATAAATCCCAGCATGCCCTGTCCCTCGTGTTGGAGCCTCTACATGCTTCCCATAGCGTTTGGCCCAGCTCCCTGTTGTTCCTGACCTTAGTCCTTGTCCCTGGTTCCTGTCCTTAGTCCTTGTCCCTATCCTTGCCCGCTGCCTTCCCATTGTTCCTGAGTCCTGTCCGCCACCTGCGAGCACGCCTTCTGTCCTCTGCCTGCGCAATCTCCTGCCTACTGCTCCTGCCACGCCTCGCCTGCCGTCACCAGCAACCAAGCCAGGGGTAGCGACCTGGGGGTCGCCTGCCGCAGCAAGTCCATCCCGCCTTGCGGCGGGCTGTGGTGAAAACCAGCGGCCCCTTAGACTCCGCTCCCTGGTGAGGTTAGTGCCATCGCTGGTGACGGTCCAGTGGATCCGCTACTCCAGGCGTTATACACGTCTCCTGGTGTACTGGCCTGTCCCCTGGTAGCGCCTCCAGCCTCTGGACACTACACTGACAGACACAGCAAATCTTCTTGCCACAGCTCGTATTGATGTACTGTACCATCCTGGATGAGCTGCACTACCTGAGCCACTTGTGTGGGTTGTAGAGTCCGTCTCATGCTACCACCAGTGTGAAAGCACCAGCAAAATTCAGAAGTGACCAAAACATCAGCCAGAAGGCATAGGTAATGAGAAGTGGTCTGTGGTCCCCAACGGCAGAACCCTCCTTTATTGAGTGTGTTTTGCTAATTGCATGTGAAATTAATTGTCACTCATCTCCAGATTTTTTATATCCTTGTCCAGGCCTTATGTCCCTGGAAGGGCAACAAACCAAGGACTAAAGCTTTGTAATACTGGTGCGCCACAGGAGCGAGGAAGGAACTCTGGTCCTTGTTGTACAGTCCTTCCGGGTTTGGGGCTGTGACACAGATTTACCAAGTACCTGAACCCTCGTAGTGGGCATCACAGCTAGACTCAGTGACTACTGCTATTTGTGGATACCTGTTGGAAGCCAAATCAGTAGACTGGTACTAGTATTAACCTAAATGGCTACTGTAGAGTAGTATATGTAATAGTAATAAGTATTGTCTATTTGCAATTGTGGCTTTGTTCCAAATTCATTGTGGTAGTGCACAAAGGCTAAACTATGATGATAGTGCCACTGTGTAAATAAAACTGGATGCAACTATATGTATGGTGGGCATGGGGAGGCTCTTCTCCGTCTGGTATATAGTAATCTGTATTATCTGTGTGGTTTACATCTAGCAGTCATATGTATGGAATAACATTGTTTTCCCCTTTTTTGAGGTCTCAAGAGGATAGACCTGCACCTCAACTACCAGTCAGGACCTCTGATAGCCGTAGATGCTGATGCTGGTCTGATCATGCGATGGCGCGCCCATGGATTACCTTTAAGGACTACCAAGACCATGATGGCTGACCTCCACTATGAAGCAGCTGATTTGGCTGGGATTGGTGGAGGACCTCACACTGTCATAGTGCTGACTCTATGGGCTCATTTTACCACCTACCCTGTGAGGGTTTACATACAGCGGCTTAAGAGAGTCCATCAGGCAATCTCATCTCTGCTATTAAGAAGTCCTGAGACGACGGTGATCATTAAATCGGCCAACACGGGTTATAAGTCGATATACGGAAGTGACTGGTTGTCTCTTCAGCTGGACACATTACTGAGGGCAGCCTTCAAGGGGTCAGGGGTCATAATCCTGGATGCCTGGGACATGACGTCCTGCCACTATCTTCCTGACAATATACATCCAGAACCTCCAGTCATCAAGAACGAGGTGGACCTGATGTTGTCTTACATATGTCCACAATGACAAACATTACACATATCTGGTATTAACCAAAATGCTTCAATCCTATGTTTTAGTAGGAAGAGTCATGTAAATGATTATAAAGTATCTCCATGGGCATTGTGCAATTACATAGATACATAAAAGATTATGACTGTACATATACTGTGTGTATATATATATATATATATATATATATATAAAATGTATTTTAATTTTTTATTTTATTTTATTATGTATCCTGTGCTCTGAGAGATTTGAGAGATGTTCCTGAGACCCCATAAGGACTTCTAACAGTAGACTGGAGTCCCTTTTCTGGAGATCACATGGGGTCTCTACAATCAGCTAGTTATCCCCCAATTCATTTTCTTACGATGGGAATACCAATTAAAACATATGGTGGGGTAAAAACCTGGAATGGGAGAACATGTAAGACTGCTGTGTCCTCCAGCAGTAATATATTACAATACACACTGTGCTCCCTGAACTTTATGATAATGCATAGACATGTCCCTGAAGGTCATTATTAGAGATGAGCGAAGAAGTCGAAATTTTTTGCCAGGTTCGCAAATTTTGGGTCGGATTCGTGCTAATTTGTAAATCACATACAAACGAATCTCATTAAAACAGACAAACTATAGTAGTGGGACTATTACAGAGTAATGATTTTTTCAACAGATGTTGTTACAGTGTCAAAAATTGCAAAATGACAATTAAAAAAAAATTATGTCAATAAACCAATCATTCAATTTCTGCTATGGACAGCAGTGGGCCTTGGTGGATGAGAGGAGTAATATCGATTTTCTCCCAGGACAGCAGTGGATATTGGTGTATCAGTGGCATAAAATCAGAAATCTATCAGGATTTGTGGACTGGAGCACATGAGACATGTGGTGCCCTAGCACTAACACCTGCCCCGCTGTCCCTGCCTATTTACCCCGACTGCCCTAACTGGCAGTGGATAACTGGTCGACAGTCCCTGGCCGGCACATTTGTGACACAAACACGCGGACAAGACAGACAAACACAATATAATGAAGTCAAGGTCAGCAACTAGTGACATCCAGGAGAAATTCTTGATCAAGAAATCACTCAGGAACAGAGACGCTATCGCAGGCAAGGAGAACACATAGAGTAGTATATTTATGGAGGCTGGAGTCCCAGACCCAGAGCATGATTGGGGCTAAGACCCCAGCCCCAGACCACACACTACTAGCTGACTGACGGTGCCAGCTGCCAGTCAGAGATACACAGTATAGGGTATCTGTGCCGCTCGGCCGGGGGTGGTGAAGCCCCGACCGCCGCGCCCCTAGAAACCCAGCTGGCAAGTGGTTAGGGACACCTTTGGCCCTCTCCCGGCACCCGGCCAGACTGGTTGCCAGGGTCAGCGCCGACAAGGGACCGGCCACATGCTCCACCAGTGCAGAGTAAGACGGGAGACCTCCAGGCTTGGAGGGGAATGACAAATGAAATATTTTAACTAAGGCAGGAGCATGGAGATCCCTAGCAGTTACCCAAGTTCGCTCTTCCGGACCATAGCCTTTCCAATGCACCAAGTACTGTAATGAATTAAGGACCCTACGAAAATCTTTAATTTTTTCAACTTCAAGCTCCAACTCCCCTTGTATGACTAGCGGAGGAGGTGGAGGACTAGATACTGCAGGCGGAATGTATTTCTTGAGCAGAGATTTATGAAATACATTATGAACTCATAGAGAACGGAGCGACTGCAATTTGAATGAAACCAGATTTATTATTTTGATGACCTGAAAAGGACCTATGTAGCGAGGAGCGAATTTTGCTGAGAGGACCTGTAGTCGTAAGTTCTTAGTGGATACCTAGACCTTATCCCCAACCAAATGTTCAAGAACTGGACGACATTTACGATTAGCATATTTGATTTGACTTTGTTTGGCAGGTTAGACTCACAAGTCTCTTGGCCCAAACTGTGCACAGTTTTTCGGTTACCTCTTTTACAGACGTGAACTGAGTCTCTTGGTTGGGTATGGAGGAAAATCTGGATGAAACCCATAATTACAAAAGAGGGGGCACAACTGTGTTGAGGAACTTACGAGGTTGCTGAGGGCGAATTCTGCCATGGGTAAAAATTCTGAGAATTTTTCTTGACAATCAGAGATGCAGCATCTAAGGTACTACTCCAGAGATTGGTTAAGTCTTTCAGTTTGTCCATTGATCCACACTAACCCAGACTACTGTTTTCTCTCTTCGCCCTATGACGGCACCCCTGGAGAGGTCCACCTCCTACTCCCATAGGACAGGAAACAGGATACAGGAAATCCCTGGATCATATAAAGAAGTAAACTCCCCTCCCTCGTCAGTTTCTGTTTCCTGTCCCCATGGGAGCAGGAGCTGGAAGGGCTTCTTCCCCTTCCCTTCCCTGGATGAAGAAGATGACTGGGGGTTACCGGGTAATAACTTACCGGCTTCCCGGCGGCGTCAGGCTCCGAGTGGGGAGCAGCCTCCAAGTCTGGCTTCCTCCCCCGACACCTCCAGAAGATGGGTCCCCGGAGCTCACCTGGCCCTCCTCGGCTTGGTCCGGTGCCCCAATCCGCGGCGCTGCGTTCGCGCGCCCTGCGGCATGGGTACTGGATTGTGCTGGAGAGGGGGTTGCTCTGCTGGCCGTGTTCGGCAACTTCCGGGGCCTACGGCCTGCTCAGGTGGAGCGCCGGGAGGGTGACGTCTTTCAGCTTGCGGCGGAGGGGGCGGAACCAGCCGGTCACGTGACTTTCGGCGCCAAATTCAAAAGGGGTGCCGAGAAGAACGCCAGGTGAGTGCTCAGTGTCTGTGTACTCTAGCAGTATCTTTTTACTGCTGCCTGGCGTTTTTTCTACTGCTTCTGAACAACGGCTGCAGAGAGTTTTACACCTCCAAGACCTCGATTGATCGCTATGGAGGCTGAAAGCGCTGAACTATGAGAGTCTACTCCAGCTATGATTCAAGCCCCTACTAAAAAGAGTCATGCTAAGAGCAGAGATTGCCCCGTTTGTAGGAAAAGATTAAGTAGTTCTTACACTAAGGTGCTTTGCGGTAGCTGTATGAATAGAGTCCTTGAGGAGCAGGGACCCTCTTTTATGCGTAACATGAAGAACATGATAAAGAAGGAAATTAGGGTAGGTAGAATTTTTCTTTTGTCTTTTCCAAAAAAAAAAAAAAAAGGGGGGAAACTTCTTTTGTACATTTATTTTTGGTTTCAGGCCTCCATGCCCTCTCAGACTCCAGCCACTGCCACAGCTTCTCCTCCAGAACTTGCACCAGCACCTGTCTCTCAGTTACCTTTGGCTACCCCGGTACCCCCTATTATTGAGGTGGAGCAGTCTGTTCACAGTCAGCCTCCATCTTCCTTGGGGGACGATGAGGACCTATCGCTGGGTATAGACGAACCAGAAGCAGGCCCATCTAATGTAGAAAGTCTGGAGGAAGAAGTGGCTACACCATCACCTTCTGCTGACTATATAGAATCATTGATCAGAGCAGTAAGGGAGACTATGGGCATAGAAGAGGTTCCGGAAGCCAATACTATACAAGACCGTATGTTTGGAGGGCTGGCGCCTAAGAAACGCTTGGTCTTTCCTATTCATCAGAACATTAAGGCCTTGATTAAACACGAATGGTCCAACCCGGATAGGAAATTTTTTGTTCCGGCTGCTGTGAGTGTTTTTCTGTTCCTAGATAAACAAGTATAGGCGTAAACTGGTATATATGACTAAACACCTATTTTCAATTATTTTTCAGTTCAAAAGGAAGTACCCCTTTGACCATGAGGAATCAAACTCCTGGGGCTTTGCTCCAAAGATAGATCCTCCAGTAGCCAAGATTACTAAACTTAATGCGCTACCTTTTGAGGACTGTGCAACTCTTAAAGACCCTATGGACAGACGTGCAGAGACTTATTTAAAGAAAGACTGGGAAGCGTCCACTGCCATGTTTAAACCTCTAGTGGCAGCAACTTCAGTCTCTAGATCATTAGGGGTATGGATGTCTGAGCTTAAAGATATGATTAGTAAAGGGACACCGGCTGAGGAGCTCCTCAAACCCTTTGAGACCCTAGAAAATGCTGTCTCATTTATGTCTGATGCTTCAGCGGATGCTCTTAAACTCTCCGCTCGTTCAGCAGCACTTTCTAACTCTGCCCGCAGATCCATGTGGCTTAAAGAATGGAAGGGGGACGTCACCTCAAAATCTAAATTATGTGGAGTCCCTTGTGAAGGCAACCTGCTTTTCGGTCCAGCCTTAGATAACATTCTCGAGAAGGCTTCGGACAGAAAAAAGGTTCCCTCTGATCCCGCAGCAATCTAGCCGTCCTTTTAGGGGAAAAGGTAGGAACACACAGAGAGCCCCTAACACGAATTCTAATCCTAGTACAAATAGAAAGGAATGGAGGCCCACCAAAAAATCCAAGGGGTTCCTCTTTAAGGGTTCAGACAATACCAAAAAACCTGCGCAATGACGCCAGGTCCCCGTGGGAGGTCGTCTTTCTCTTTTTTGGTCACAGTGGTGTGGTATTTCCAATAGTTCCTTTGTATTGGATACAATAAAGCACGGTTTGAAGTTTTCTTTTGTGTCCTCCCCAGGGGAAAGATTCGTCATTACGGATTTATCATCCGATCCCGTAAAACCGGCAGCACTTTCTACGGAGGTGCAGTATTTACTCGTGAAGAAGGTTTTGGTTCCCGTTCCGGAGGCGGAGTGTGGTACGGGTTTTTACTCCACTCTGTTTTTGGTAAGGAAACCCAATGGTTCTTTCAGAACCATTATCAATCTTAAACCTCTTAACAGGGTTTTGTCTTACGAAAGGTTTAAGATGGAGTCCGTTTCTTCAGCCATTTTGAATCTTTCACAGGATTGTTTTATGGCCACCTTAGATTTAAGGGATGCATACTATCATGTCCCCATCCACCCAGACCATCAAAGATTCCTGAGGGTAGCAGTCAGACTTAATGGTTCAGTTTGTCATTTCCAGTACCAGGCCTTACCTTTTGGCATTTCACAGGCACCTAGAGTTTTCACTAAAGTGATGTCAGAGGTTATGGCACATATTAGGGAAAAGGATATAATTATCATTCCTTATCTGGATGATTTTTTACTGGTCGGTGACTCAGTAATCTCTCTTCAGAACCAGATCAAAATAGTAGAAGACATCCTGTCTAAATTAGGTTGTGAAATTAACGATGAAAAATCCAATAAGATCCCCTTTCAATGTTGTCAGTTCCTGGGAATATGTCTGGATTCGAGAGCTAAGAAATCCTTTTTACCACCTAACAAGATTTCAAATATTCTTTCCAGAACACAGGAGCTTTTAGAGAATCCCATTACTAAATTTAGGAAGGCTATGTCGGTGTTGGGTCTATTTACTTCCTGCATTCCAGCAGTTCCCTGGGCACAGTACCACTCTAGGGTGTTACAATCACAGATTCTTGGTGAATGGGACGGTGCCTCTGAGTCTCTTGATTCTTTTTTCACTCTATCTCCACAGACACTCAGATCTCTCTCTTGGTGGAAGGAAAGGGATCATCTATCCAAGGGACTTCCTTGGATTCTGGACAACATTTTGACCATCACCACAGATGCCAGTCCCAGGGGGTGGGGAGCCCATACAGACACACAAGTATTCCAGGGCCTGTGGACCCCAGAAGAGGCCAGGGACCCACAAAACGTGAGAGAAATGAGAGCAATATTCTTCTCCTTGTCTCAGGCTCTTCCGTTAATAAAAGACAGAAACGTAAGAATATTAACAGACAACAGATCGGCAGTGGCGTATATCAACCACCAGGGAGGCACAAGATCAGTACAACTTATGAGAGTAGCCCACTTCATGTTCAGACTAGTACAGTCACATTGTCTGTCCCTCTCGGCACTACACCTGAAGGGGGTGGACAATGTGAAGGCAGATTTCCTAAGCAGACACTCTCTAAACCAGGGGGAGTGGGAGCTTTGCCAGGAGGTGTTTCTACAAATATGCAGACTGTGGGGATCACCAGAGATAGACCTCTTCGCATCTCGGACAAACAGGAAGACCCAAAAATTCTTTTCCCTATGTCCTGCAGACAAGCCCAGGGCTCTGGATGCACTAGCCCAGCCTTGGGACAGAGGCCTACTGTATGCATTCCCACCCATCAGGCTAATACCGAGAGTAGTCAGAAAGATCAGGCAGGACAGGGCCCACATAATTCTAATAGCGCCCTTTTGGCCAAGAAGGGTGTGGTTTACTTGGCTCAGGAAGATGTCTCTGACGGACCCATGGATTCTTCCGGACAGGGCAGATCTCCTCACCCAGGGCCCAGTATTTCACCCGCAAGTTCAAAATCTTCACCTGACTGCATGGCTGTTGAAAGGCAATTGTTGATAGACAGAGGCCTTTCATCCGAAGTAATCACCACGTTGCTAGCCAGTAGAAAGAGAGTTACCTCTGCTATATACCTACGTACATGGATAGCATTTTGTAAATTTGTAAATAAACCTGTTAATGTCCTAGCTCCTCCTGACATTCCTTTGATCTTGCAATTCCTACAAGAAGGTCTGAACAAGCACCTCAGGCCTAGCACCATCAAGGTACAGATCTCCGCCCTCAGTGCACTCTATGACTATAAACTAGCTGAACATCAATGGATTAAAAGATTTGTATAAGCACGAAAGTACTCTCCAGCTCGCTTGATTACTTTTAAACCTTTATTGTATAATGTTTAAAAGGCCGACGCGTTTCGGGCTCTCTTGCCCTTATTCATGGCTCTAAACAACATGGAATACGGTGTGTTAGAACATACATATCTGCATATACAACCATGTAAGTAACAAAACAGATAAAAGAAAAAACCCACATATAAAGCATATATACATACAGAAATGTGAATGACATGCACAAAAACAAATACATGAAATTAGTAATGTTAATATTAAAACATGCAATGTCACGTATGAATTGAAAAAAGTACTGGGATGAAAAGAAAACTGGAATGAAAATGCTAGGATAGGAAAAAAGAAAAAAAAAAAAAAAACAACAAAAACAAAAAAAAAAAACAAAAACAAAAACAAAAAAAAACAAACAAAAAAACACAAAAAAACACAAAACACCCTCTTATATGATGTGTCCTGAATGTGCCTATCTGGTTCCTACTTCATAGAAATATGTCTAGGTACTAATTGAACATGGGTTTACCTTATACCTATAGACATGTGTATGTAAAGACTGCCCGAATACACTGGTATGATGAACTTATTATATGTACAAGAGAAAACCGTGTTTGACTATCGGTTCAAATGATACCAAATGTTATTTAAAATAGCATACCTCTGTCAGGAGGTCCCGAGACGACCCATGAATTAAGAAGTCGTCACCCAAAATATAAGGGGGGACTATTCTAGACAAGATAAGATACAAACAAAAATATATATATATGAGAGCCATGATGCAGTTATAAACAAACAATAACATGAATAAAGATGGCAAATGTTTGTTCGATGTGTGATGATAAGATAGACTTACCCCTGTCCATGCCCTACAATGATAAAGGAGAAAGGTGAGCAGAGTGGCGTCAGTAGCCCCGCCACAAGAACTGCCTGCTCACCACTGTGTATCCTTAAATAGCTGCAGATGAGGGCGGGACCCATGAATGATCACGTGCTGAAAGCAGCTGGTCTCCAGAGAGGTCATGTGATGCGCTCCAAACTGGAACACAGATGATCACATGCCGGAGAGCAGCTGGTCAAGGGGAAGTCATGTGATGCGTTCCGATTTGGAACGCAGCATCAGAAAGTAGAAAAAAAGAAAAGAAAGATGTGTGGGGCATATCAGATGAAGAGAAACCGAATTGGGATGTAAGAAACTAATAATAATGGTGGAAACTGTATGGACACAAATAAGTCTAAGCTTATGTATGTAGGGCAGAGTGGAAATAATAAAGTTGTGTGTGAGATGAAAAAAAAAAAAAAAAAAAAAAAAAATTGTATAATAAAGAAAAAAAAAAAATATAAAAAATAATAATAATAATAATGAAAAAATAAAAAAAAAAATAAAAATGAGATGAATGTGAAAAATAAAATGGAATGGATGAAAATAAGTGTGAAGGAAGGGGAAAGTACAAAGGAAACACCAAACTTTGAAGCAACATCAATGAAAAAAACTCAAATCGTTTTTAATATTTAAACCGTTAGGGGACCTTGTGTCTAATCTAAATATCCATTCAGCTTCTCTTTTCAGGAGAATTCTTCTCCAGTCGCCCCCTCTAGTGGGTTTATTGACTCGGTCTATCGCATAACATTCAAGCGACCTAATGTCTCCACTGTGTTGAGTAATGAAATGTCTGGCTGCTCCTGATAATTGGACACTGTTGTTTTTTATACTGAGTACATGTTCCGCAATGCGTGTTCTCATTTTTCTAATGGAGCAGCCTACATATTTCAAGTTGCAAATTTTGCACATGATGAGATATACAATATGGTCAGAATCGCAGGTTAAATCATGGTTAATTTTAAACATTTTCCTGGAATCACTGGATTCAAAAGTGGTGTGGACACCCGTATATTTACATACACTACATCTTGGGGCCCCACATGGATGAAATCCTTTGAATTTCTTGTTCCTCATTTCACGACTGCATTTGGGGTCAGTGTACAGACTGGGTGATAAAAGTTGGCCCAAAGATGAGCCCCTTTTGGAGACACAGTGGAAGCCCTCATCCAGGATTTCCGCTATGTCCTTATCTTGGCGTAAAATGCCTAGATTTCTATATATGATGTTCTTAACACCCTGGTATTCGCTACTGAAGGCCGTACTGAAGAAAGTCCCTGTTTTCTGTATAGGGCTAATAGGTCTCTGTTTGACGGCAAGAAGATCTCTTCTCTGTTTTTTGGAGACTATGTTCCTGGCTCTCTCAAGCATCCACGACGGATACCCTCTTTGTTTGAGTCGAGACTCGGTTTGATTAATGGCTTCTTTGGCTGTTAGAGGGTCAGAGCATGCTCTAGAGGTGCGTATGAATTCCCCAACAGGGATGGATTTGACTGTGTGGAGGGGATGTTGGCTCGTAGCATGCAAGATCGTATTACCCGCTGTGGGTTTTCTGTATAAAGTCGTAACGACTTTATTAAGCATGGCATCTCCCTTAAGACCAATGTCCAGGAAGGGTAACCCATCCCTGGAGGTCTCAAAGGTGAAACGCAAATTGTATGGATTATCATTGATCATGTTAAGAAAGGATGGTATGGACGACACATCAGACGACCAAACAATGAGTATGTCGTCGATGTATCGCCCATACCATCCAATGGAATCCATGAACATGTTGGTTTCTGAATAGATTGTTTTCTCTTCCCACCATGACATGACCAGATTGGCCAGTGATGGTGAGAAGCGTGCGCCCATCGGGGCTCCTGTTGTCTGGAGAAAAAACTTTTCATCAAACATGAAGTAATTATGCTCCAGAAGGAATCTGGTAGATTCCAGAATGTATTCACAAAGGTCCTCTGTGTACTTGCTGTATTTATATAGGTGATGTGACAAGGCAATGATAGCAACATCATGTGGAATGGATGAATATAAGGCTGTAACATCACACGTAAGCCAAGTGTATTCTTTTTTCCATTTAAAATTGTCAAAAATTCTGAGGAGCTCTTTGCTATCCCTTATATATCCTGGAGTACGTGAAACCAGTGGTTGTAGCAAGTTATCTATCCAGACACATAGTCTCTCATTAAGGGATCCTATGCCCGATATGATGGGTCTCAGGGGTAAAGGAAGGGTATTTTTATGGACCTTGGGAAGGCCGTGAAAAATGGGAATCACTGGGTTGTCAGGTACAAGGTATTTTGCTTCCCTCTCTGTAAAAAAGCCTTCATTGACCCCCATGGTTATTAGATCTCTTAAGGCTATTTTGAAATTTTCCGTGGGGTTGTAGGTGATTTTACTATAGGTAGTTTTATCATTAAGGATGTTGAGTACACTTTCCTTATAGGTTGTCTTGTCCAAGACCACTACCTTCCCCCCCTTATCCGCATTTTTGATGACAATATTGTCATTGTTCATGAGTTCTTTAATGGCCGCCCACTGTTTCTGGTTAGTGTTAAAACCTCTATTTGTATGTTTCTTGCTGTCATGGAGTTTTATTAAATCACGCTCTACTGTAGTTTGAAACATATCCATAAAATTGTTTCTGGAATTCGTGGGATAAAACGAAGGATTGCTAGTTTTAACATTCACCTTGTCAATATGCTTGGGATTACTATCAGATTCTAGTTGTAAGCTATTCAGCGATACCAGGGTGCATTGTTCTTTAAAGGGAAGGTCTATGAATTCATTGGTCATATAGTCCACTTGTGAACTTTCTCCCTCAATTTCATCTGCCATGCTGTTTTTAAAGAACTTTTTTACGGTCAATGTTCTAATCATTTTATTCACATCTAAGATGGTTTGAAAAACATCGAAATGCTTAGAGGGAACATAGTTTAAACCCCGTGTAAGTATCTCCAATTGTTCAACACTCAGAATACATGACGACAAGTTAACAACATTGTTAGAATCCAACAAAGATGGGCAAAGAGGGGAAGGATTAGTGTCTATACTTCCAACCAAGACATTAGTTATTTCTTTTTGGATCTCGTTGTTTTTTCTCGATTTATGGTGTTTGTGCTTCCTCCCTGCCCTTCTACCCCGTTTTTTGATTGTGATTGTGTGTTTTGTTTCTTGTTGTTGTTTCCTGTGTATCTTCTATGTCCTGTTTGGTTTGATGGTGGTCTCTGTTCTACTGCTATTGTGTCATGATCTGATAGGACTCTATCTGAGTCCGAAAAATCAGAGGATTCCACCTCTGTGGTCGAGAAGGTTACACGAGTGTGTTCCTTTTTTTGGGGGGCGCCCCGCCTTTTCTTTTTCATAATTGACCTAGGTGGTTGACCTTCCCGGTCCTCCTGCCAGTCATACACCTTGTTATTTTTGTAATCACTTTGGTCCCTTAAATATTTTGATTTTTTGATGGACACAATTGTATCCTCTAGTTCACCAAGAGACTTCTTCATTCTATTGTTTAAATCCTCATAACCCTGCAATGTTTGAAATGCAGTTACTTCTGACCATGTTGTTTCCAACTCTCTTTTTATATCCTCCAATCTGATCTCCTCAAATTCAACTATGAGGGACATAATTTTATTGGAGCACTCCGTAAGGGCTGCTTCCCATCTTCTAATGAACTCATCGTTGAATATAAATGTGGGTTTCTTTTTGATTCTAAGGCCTCTTGGTATCATTTGTTTACTCAAATATTTATTTAAAGAATTGGCATCCCACCAGGTCCTTAGTTCAGAGATCGATAGTTTTTCTAACTTTTTGAAAAGATCTGTCATTTTAATAATGTCTTGGTTGTCAGTGGAATTGAACACTTCCTCCATCCGAACATTTCTTTGTGCATATAAGTTTGATTCGCTACCTTCGCTTAGTCCCTCCATAATTCCCGTACTGATTTCAATAGAAAAAGTGCTTGTGAAAAAAAAAAAAAAAAAAATTTTTTTGCTGTTAAGATTGGGTAAAAACACATCATATAAGAGGGTGTTTTGTGTTTTTTTGTGTTTTTTTTTTTGTTTTTTTTTTTGTTTTTTTTTTCTTTTTTCCTATCCTAGCATTTTCATTCCAGTTTTCTTTTCATCCCAGTACTTTTTTCAATTCATACGTGACATTGCATGTTTTAATATTAACATTACTAATTTCATGTATTTGTTTTTGTGCATGTCATTCACATTTCTGTATGTATATATGCTTTATATGTGGGTTTTTTCTTTTATCTGTTTTGTTACTTACATGGTTGTATATGCAGATATGTATGTTCTAACACACCGTATTCCATGTTGTTTAGAGCCATGAATAAGGGCAAGAGAGCCCGAAACGCGTCGGCCTTTTAAACATTATACAATAAAGGTTTAAAAGTAATCAAGCGAGCTGGAGAGTACTTTCGTGCTTATACCTTGTTGGATGCCCTTGGGTCCGGGGGTTTTTTCTCGCGTGCTCGTGGAGAGGCATACAGCCATAATAAGAACACCACATTCCATCTAAAGGGACTTTTTTGTTGTGAGTGCTGACCATTCTTCGTTTTTTAAAAGATTTGTAAAGGCAACCTCCAGATTGTGTCCCACGATCAGGTCTAGGGTTCCGCCTTGGGATCTTAATCTGGTCTTGAATGGCCTTACTGCTAATCCCTTTGAACGTTTAGCAGACTGCAGTATTAAATTCCTGTCTTACAAACTGGCTTTTCTCTTGGCAATAACGTCAGCCCGTAGAGTCAGTGAGATTAGAGCCTTCTCTATACAGACTCCTTACATGACCATTAGAGAGGACAGAGTCGTATTATCTCCCGACCCAGCCTTTCTTCCAAAAGTGGTTACGGACTTCCACAGATCTCAGGAGGTGATACTACCATCATTTTGCAACACACCAGCTAACGATCAGGAATTAAGTTTCCATAGTCTGGATGTTAGAAGAGTTATTCTACATTATTTAAAGGTCACAGAAAGTTGGCGATTATGTAGCAACTTGCTAATATGCTTTCAGGGTAAGACCAAGGGCAAGTCAGCTTCCACACAGACGATAGCCAGATGGGTTAAACAGGCAGTTGGAGAATGCTATAGAGCCAAAAACATGATACCGCCAGTTGGGTTCGGGGCTCATTCAACTAGAGCTGTAGCGACTTCTTGGGCTGAGAGGGCAGCTGTTTCCATTGATCAGATCTGCAGGGCTGCTACATGGAGCACTCCACATACATTTTTTAAACACTACAGGTTACAACTGTCTTCCACTGAAGACTTAACATTTGGACGTAGAGTATTGCAGGCAGTGGTCCCTCCCTAGGCGGTTATATTCCTATTCTAATCTCCAGGGGTGCCGTCATAGGGCGAAGAGAGAAAATTCAAAATTACTAACCTGGTAATTTCTTTTCTTTGAGCCCATGACGGCACCCCGCCTAAATCCCGCCCAGATATAGAAAAAAAAAAAAGAGATAATAATAATAGTAATAATTTCTTATATAAATATAGAAAAAGTAAACTTTTTAAACACACAAAAAAAAAAAAAAAAAAGTTTTTTGTATATATGTATTTGTTTTTTTGTGTGTGTCTTGTGAGCTTCGCTCCTAGGTCCTTGGTAAATACTGACGAGGGAGGGGAGTTTACTTCTTTATATGATCCAGGGATTTCCTGTATCCTGTTTCCTGTCCTATGGGAGTAGGAGGTGGACCTCTCCAGGGGTGCCGTCATGGGCTCAAAGAAAAGAAATTACCAGGTTAGTAATTTTGAATTTTTTCCTTCGAGGACCAAAGATCTGTTATAAAGTCCATGGAAAAAATGAGACCAGGGCCTACAGGGCAAAGTAACAGGCAGTAACAGGCAGTGGGTGCAACAGACCCTCAAGGAGTGACCGAGGAGTTTTTGCCCTGGCAAGTCTCAAACACTTCCACAAAGTCTTGGACATCTCGCTGCCAGGATGGCCACCAACAGGAATGAGATAACAAGTAACCAGTGCCCGCTATGCCTGGATGACTAGACAATATGGATGGATGAACCTCTTTTAACACCTTCAACTTTGGATGTACAGGTACAAAAAGTTGGTACATTTTCAGGCGCAAGGTTTTGTGACCCTAAAATAGACGATTTTAAAACAGCTGACAGACCAGCAACCACCACACCAGGACTGAGGTTACTTTCAGGTTCTCCATCTTCTGTGGCACCAGAGCTCCTGAACAAGGCATGAGCCCTAACATTTTTGGCCCCTGGGTGATGGATAACCATAAAATTGAACCTAGCAAAAAACAAAGCCCAACGTGCCTGACGAGGGTTCAATCTCTTTGCCTTATCTAAGTACAAGAGATTTTTGTGGTCCGCGAGGACTGTTACTTGGTGCCAAGCTCCCTCAGGAAAGTGTCTCCACTCCTCGAAGGTCCAGTTGATGGCCGGCAACTCTCTATTCCCAGGATATACACAATAAAGGGCAGCTGTACCGCTAGGCCAGGGGGGCAGTGAAGCCCCAGGTGCAGCAAGATCACAGGACGCTGCCGTGCCCCTAGCAAACCGGACGGCCAGTAACTAGGGAGGCTATCGGTGTCGGGAAGGCACACTCCAGCAGTGGCGGGAGCCAGGCGTGATGGCCGGCTCCTAACAAAATCTAATGAAACATTTTCACACTTTCTAATCCCCCTTTAAGTACCCTTTCACCTCCCCTTGTGTGGAAACCTTTGTCTGCCCAGTCAATCTAAGTGGCAACAATTTAAGTGTCAGTTTAATTTTTAATTAATTCAATCTAATTTATATCAATTTTAATTTAACTGCAATTTTAAATAATTTTTTTTAATACATTTAAGTGAATTAGTTTTAGTAATTTATTTTGAATGTCCACTGCACATTAGGGAAGTCCTCATCCCCCTCTTGCCGCTGTGGCAGTAATGCTGCATAGAGGTCACACTACTGGACTGGTTAAATTAGGGCCAGTATTCAGGCAGCTTATTATGTGCCTCCAGCACTCCGGTTACACCTCTGTGATGCTATCCAGGCGATTCTCAGATTGTTTTCTGGTGACATATTGTACTTTTTGATATTGAAAATTGTTATTTAATTCATTTTTTTTTTTCAAATTCAATTATAAGTTAAATAAAAAATTTTTTTATTCAATTTAAATTCAGTTATAATTTAATTTTTTTTTCTCTCAATCTTTTTATTGGTTTCCCATTCCATACAAACTCAAATGTCATCAGGTATAAATTGTATATAAAAAGATAAAGCACGGATATTACAGGGAAGTAAGCATAATATAGAACAGATGGTGACATATCCTCAACCACAGATCAGGCACTTATTGACACGGTAAAGCTGTCAGGAAACCACTTTTTCAGTTGGTGTGCTGTAAAGCATGTCACTAAATGCTGTTAACAACAGTTTATGTGCTACGACCGCTCGCACCTGCTCCCTGCGCCTGTCATCTGTGGCGGACGCCAGAGCCCATGTGCAGGGGCTTGGCGCCGCCATCTCTTCGCCCCTCCCCCCTTCCCCAGGAGCCTTACATGTACCGGCTCCTGTCTGCTGCCTTCAGAACCGTCCTTAAAGTGTAACTGTCATGTTTTTTTTTTTATTGCAGAAATCAGTAGTATAAGCGATTTTAAGAAACTCTGTAATAGGTTTCATCAGCCAAAAAAGCCTCTTTCTGTACTCAAGAAGCAATCTCCCAGCCTCCCCCCCTGACTTCTTATCTGTGCATTATCAGGCAAACACGTCTTCATTACAGAGAAGCCAGTGAAGACGAGCTCTGCTCTCTCCATTGTAAGCCTATGAAGGGGGGAGGGGCTGAGGGAGATGAGGGAGCAGGAAGAGGTGACATGAAGGTCAGCTGTTTGTAGACTCTCTGGGCACCTAAAACGCTAAATTCAGGTGTCAGAAAGGTCAGTGATTATCTATGAACTTACTGAGAGAAGATTGCAGGGTGTTGTGCTGTGCAGGACTGCTCCGTGCTCAGTCACTCCTAACAGCCCCTCCCCTCTCCATAGCCACATAATGGAGACAGAAATCCTGCTTCATCTGATGTGAGGGGGGAGGCTGGGAGATTGCTTTTTCACTACAGAAGGAAACTCTTTTAGTACATAAAACCTATTAAAAGAGTTTCTTAAAATCACTTGTACTGTTGATATTTAATGTTTTCAGAAAAATGACCCTGAAATTACAGTTACGCTTTAACCCCTTAACGACATCGGGCATAAATTTACGCCCTGATGCCGGTAAGGGAGTTCAGAGCGGGGCCGCGCGGCGGCCCCGCTCTGAACCGCGCCGGTCCCGGGTGCCGCGTGTAGCCCGGGACCGTAGGTATTAGCGGGCACGGTCCGATCGCCGTGCCCGCTAATACAGTAATCGGATGCAGCTGTCAAAGTTGACAGCTGCATCCGATTACCGGACGCAGCGTCATCCCTGGTGTCTAGTGGGGAGATCGCTCCTCCGGGATGTTGTCCCGGAGGAGCGATCTCCGCAAATGAAGCCGGCCGGGGACCGCTCCAAGATGGCGCCGTCCCCGGCTCGGCACTCGTTTACTTCCGGCTGCAGCAGCCGGAAGTAAACGAGTGCCTATCTCATGGATCTCTGCAGCATATCTATGCTGCAGAGATCTCTATGAGAGATCAAAGCACTTATACTAGAAGTCCCCTAGGGGGGCTTCTAGTATAAGTGTAAAAGTAAAAAAAAAAGTGTTGTTAATAGTAAAAAGCCCCCTCCCCTAATAAAAGTCTGAATCACCCCCCTTTTCCCAGGTTATAAATAAAAGTAAATAAATAAATACATAAACAAACATGTTTGCTATCGCCGTGTGCGTAATCGCCTGAACTATTAATTAATCACATTCCTGATCTCGCACGGTAAATGGCGTCAGCGCAAAAAAATCCCAAAGTGCAAAATTGCGCATTTTTGGTCGCATCAAATCCAGAAAAATTGTAATAAAAAGCGATCAAAAAGTCGTATATGCGCAATCAAGGTACCGATAGAAAGAACACATCATGGCGCAAAAAATGACACCTCGCACAGCCCCATAGACCAAAGGATAAAAGCGCTATAAGCCTGGGAATGGAGCGATTTTAAGTGTTGTATATTTGTTGACAATGGTTTAAATTTTTTACAGGCCATCAGATACAATATAAGTTATACATGTTACATATCGTTTTAATCGTAACGACTTGAGGAACATATATAACAAGTCAGTTTTACCCCAGGGCGAATGGCGTAAAAACACATTTCCCCCAAATAAACAAAATGCGTTTTTTTTTTCAATTTCACCACACTTTAAATTTTTTTCTGGTTTCGCAGTGTACTTTATGGAAAAATTCAGCCTGTCATTGCAAAGTACAATTAGTGACGCAAAAAATAAGGGCTCATGTGGGTCTCTAGGTGGAAAAATGCAAGTGCTATGGCCTTTTATGCACAAGGAGGAAAAACCGAAAACGCAAAAATCGAAATTTGCTCTGTCCTTAAAGGGTTAAAGGACAGGTGCCATGAAAAACTTTTTCTCAGTAATTGAAGCACATTACAAAGTTATATAACTCTGTAATATGCTTCAATCACCTATCTGCCTCCCTTCCCTGTCTTTTCCCCCCTCAACCCCCCAGCAGGAAGTGTAAGAAACTCACAGATACCTAATTACTGTAGTCACCAAGCTCTTCTCTCGGCTTCTTTTTGTGATGATGAGTCATCAGCAGGAGGGCTGCTCTAGCTTCTGTTACACCAGCTTCTCCCTCCCCTGCCTTGTCAGGTGACTCAGCTTGCTCAGCTCCGATTGGCTGAACAACTGCAAGCCATCTGAGTCATGTCAATTGATTATCTTCTCTCCGACTCCCAGCACATAGGCAGCCTCCCCCCTCCCCTCATACTCTCTCCTGCTGCCAAGTGGACTCAGTGAGTGAAGGAGTCACGTCACTAGGGAAGATAAGCAAGTGACATGACTCAGATGGCTTGCAGTTGTTCAGCCAATCGGAGCTGAGCAAGCTAAATCCCCTGACAAGGCAGGGGAGGGAGAAGCTGGTGTAACAGGAGCTAGAGCAGCCCTCCTGCTGATGAATCATTGTCACAAGAAAGAACTGAGAGAAGAAACTGGGGACGACAGTAATTAGGTATCTGTGAGTTTCTTACACTTCCTGCTGGGGGGTGGAGGGGGGAAAAGACAGGGAAGGGAGGCAGATAGGTGATTGAAGCATATTACAGAGTTATATAACTTTGTAATGTGCTTCAATCACTGGGAAAAAGTTTTTCATGGCACTTGTCCTTTAACCCCTTTAAGGACAGAGCCTGAAATGGCCTTAATGACAGAGACAAATTTTATGAATATGACCAGTGTCACTTTATTCATTAATAACTTCGGGATGCTTTTACCTATCCTGCTGATTCTGAGATTGTTTTCTCGTGACATATTGTACTTTACATTTCTGTTAAAATGGAGTCGATACTCATAACGAATCTTTATGAAAAACACCAAAATAACGTGAAAAATTGTGAAAAAATGCATTTTTCCAACTTTGAAACCTTTCTGCTTATACAGAAAATGGTTATGCCACATAAATTATATATTAAATAGCATTAGCAACATGTCTACTTTATGTTGGCGGCATTTATTAAACTATATTTAATTTTTTTTAGACAATAGGAAGCTTAAAACATTAGCAGCAATTTTCCACATTTTCTGTAAAATTTCAAAATGAGATATTTTTAGGGACCTGTTCAGGTTCAAAGTGTATTGAGTAGTGAGTAGTGTAGTGAGGGGCCTGTATGTTAGAAAGCCCCACAAAGCACCCCATTTCAGAAACTGCACCCCCCAAACTCTGCAAAAGCATATCCAGAAAGTTTTTTTAACCCTTTAGGGGAGTCACAGAAATAAAAACGAAGTGTGTAAGAAATTTGAAAATTTTTTATTTTCTGTGCAGAGATTTTATTGTAATCCAATATCTTTCATAATGATAAACCTATTACCAGAGAAATGCACCCCAATAATTATTGCCCCGTTTCTGCAGTTTATAGAAATACCCCATATGTGACCCTATTGCGCTATTTGACGCAACCACAAGCCTCAGATATAAGGGACCGCCTAGTGAATTTCAACGCCTCCGTCATTTTTGACCGTACCACTTCAGGTTGGCAGAGGCTCTGGGGTGCCAAAACCTAAAAAACACCCCTAAAGTGACACCATTTAGAAAACTGCACCCCTCAAGGAATGTAACAAGGGGTGCGGTGAGCATCTGGACCCCACAGGTGCTTCGCAGATTTTCAGAACAATGTGGTGTAAAAATGGAAAAATTCTATTTTTTACACTAAAATGTTGTTCTAGCCTTCATTTTTCATTTTTACAAGGGGATAACAGAAAAAAAAAACACCAAACATGTAGCGCAGTTTCTCCCGAGTACGGAAATACCCCACATGTGGACATAAAGTGCCAAGCGGGCGCAGGACGAGCCTCCAAAGGGAAGGAGCGCCAATTGGCCTTTGCAAGCTGGATTTTACTGGAATGGATTTCAAGGGTCATGTCGCATTTACAGAGCCCTCGTGCTGCCAAAACACTGGAAACCCCCCACAAGTGACCCCATTCTGGAAACTACACCCCTCAAGGAATCTAACAAGGGGTTCAGTAAGCATATGGACCCCACTGGTGACGGGCACAAATGTGGAACAATGTAACGTGAAAGGGAAAAATTTAATTTTTTCACTTTCACGGCACAAATGTGGCCGTCATCAAGGGGTCCATATCCTCACTGCACCCCTTGTTAGATTCCTTGAGGGGTGTAGTTTCCAGAATGGGGTCACTAGTGGGGGGTTTCCAGTGTTTTGGCAGCACGAGGGCTCTGTAAATGCGACATGGCATTCATCATCCATTCTGGCCACATCCAGCCTGCAAAATCCAAATGGCGCTCTTTCCCTTCGGAGGCTTCCCCTGCCCCCACATGGCGCTTTATGTCCACATGTGGGGTATTTACGGACTCGGGGGAAATTGCTCTACACACTTTGTGTGTTTTTTTCTCTTTTAACCCCTTTTGAAAATGAAAAATTTAAGGCTAAACCAACATTATAGTGTAAAAAATGTAATATTTCATTTTCACGCCATATTGTTCCACATTTGTACCCGTCACCAGTGGGGTCCATATGCTCACTACACCCCTTGTTACATTCCCTGAAGGGTGTAGTTTCCATAATGGGGTCACTTGTGGGGGGGTTCAACTGTCTTGGCAACACAGGGGCCTTTTAAATGCAACATGGCCCCTCGAAATCCAGCCTCAAAAAGCCAAATGGCGCTCCTTCCCTTTGGAGGCTTACCCTGCAACCGCATGGCGCTTTACGTCCACATGTGGGGTATTTCCGTACTCAGGGGAAATTGCTCTACACATTTAGTGTTTTTTTTTTTTATCTTTTAGCCCCTTGTGAAAATGAAAAAATCAAGACAAGATCAATGATTTAGTGTAAAAATTTTACATTTTTTACACTAAATGTTTGGTCTAGCCTTGATTTTTTCCTTTTCCACAAGGGGTTAAAAAGAAAGTGAACACAAAACGTGTAGGGTAGTTTCCCCTGAGTATGAAAATACCCCACATGTGGATATAATGTGCCATATGGGCACAGGGCAAGCCACCAAAGGGACAGAGCGCCATTTAGAGGCTGGAATGGAGGATGGAGGCCATGTCGCAATTAAAAAGCTCCTGTGCTGCCAGGACAGTAGAAACCCCCCACAAGTGACCCCATTATGGAAACTACACCCCATTAGGAATCCAACAAGGGGTACAGTGAGCATATGGACCCCACTGGTGACGGGCACATAAATGGAACATGTGCCATGAAAATAAAAAATACATTTTTTTCATTTTCACGGCCCAAATGTGGCCGTCACCAGGGGGCCATATCCCCACTGCCCCCCTTGTTAGATTCCTTATGGGGTGTAGTTTCCAGAATGGGGTCACTTGTGGGGGGTTTCTACTGTCCTGGCCGCACAGAGGCTTTGTAATTGCATCATGGCATCCTCTAATGGGAATGGCGGCCATACCTATTTAGCTGGGGAAAAGGGACAATTATTAATTTATTTGGGGGTATTAGGCCAATTATTAGTTTATAAGGTGGAAAATGACAGGTGTCCATCAAATTCAACCTGTGTTGATCCAGAGGAAGGCAAAAAACCCTCGTAAGGCAGACGACAGTAGCCTCATCACAGGGGAAAAATTCCTTCCCGACTCCATAATGGCGATCAGAATAATCCCTGGATCAACGTGACCCCTGAAATAGGAATAAGGGACAGAATTTAGATAATGTAGAACCCCAATGACGTGTGGTGCGCCTTGAAGTGATCCAGTATGCAGAGGTCGGGGTGATCAGGACAGGCGTCACACTGGAAAATGGTGTCCTTCCTGATACCCCTATTACCTTACACTCTGCACTTCTTCTGGGGTCTCCCGTTCTCCAGTGTGGGGGACGTCACCTGGAAAATGTTGTCCTGGTACGATACGGGGTCCTTCATATCCAGAAGCGCTGGGTCCGCTCCATGGCTGCTAAATATTAGGGCTCTATTACTGCTTCTGATATTTTCGGATCGTGCCGCAAGCTACAGGGCAGCGAGGGACCAGAAGAGGGGGCGCTGGTATAAAGGTTATCCCCGTATCGGTGGTAACCTTTATACCAGCAGTGGGAAGATCAATTCCCGAACGATCTCCTCACTAACTCTGAGGATGGGGGGGGGGGGGCATCTGGGGGCTGGATTCGGGTGTCCCTTCCTTTATACACTCTAAGGGTACGTGCACACTGCGGAATGGCGAAGGATAACCCTTTGTGCATTCCGCAGCTGGCACCCGCTGGCGGACTGATGGAGGCGCGCGTCTCCGCTTGTGTCACACTCCATTCTATGCACGGGCGGATTCTTCCCTCTGTCCAAAGAATGAACGTGTTCATTCTTTGGACGGACGACGGAATCTGCCCGTGCATAGAATGGAGTCTTTAACACGGGTGGAGACGCACGCCTGCATCAGTCCGCCAGCGGGTGCCAGCTGCGGAATGCACAAAGGGTTATCCTTCGCCATTCCGCAGTGTGCACGTACCCTAAATCTGTAAGTGTACCCTGAGGTACGCTCAAAGAGTTTGTAGAATTTCACGCCATACCGTGATCTCTTATTGGGACGGTACTGGCGGAAAAGACGTGTCTGGGGGGCAGCGTACGCTACGCTACCCCCAGACACGTCACTGGATGATGAGGATCATGAGGATGAATGGAGGAAAGAAGGATCCCCCCATTCATCCTCACTGGCTGTTTCTGTGTCGGAGGCAATAATAACGTATCCCTCTGACGCCGAAAACACCCTGGGGGCCATCTTTATACGAGGACTAGTATATGGGGTATGTAAATGTGTTCTGGTGTAGTGTAAAACTTTATTTTGTGTAGTGTGGTGTAATGTAGTGTTTTTTTTACGGTTTTTTTGACAGTAAGAAAAAAATATACCTACACCAAAAAAGAAGCTGCTGATAAATGCCGCACTTATGTGCGGCACTTATCAGCAGACAGTGGCGGTAGGATATAGGGGGGAAAAACGCCCCTACACCAAAAAGGAGGAGTTGCTGATCAGCGGTGCACTTACGTGCGATGCTGATCAGCACTCAGCGGCGTTAGGGCGCAAAAAAAGAAAAAAAAAAATTGGGGGAAAAAAAAATAAAATAAATCTTTTTAACCCAAAGCAACTGATCAGTGAATGATATTCACTGATCAGCCGCTAGGGGGCAGTAGAGCGACGCTGCCGGAGATTGCCATTTGATCGCCATGATGGGCCGGCCGGTACTGGCCGGCCTATCACGGCGATCGTGGGGGTGGTATCGGCGCCATCTTTCCCCAGTACACTAATGGCGATTGGTGCTATCTCGGACAGCACCAATCGCCATTGCTTTCCGGGTCACCGGGTCACCGATGACCCGGAAAGCTGTTTTTAGCTGCTATATGCTGATCTGTATTGATCAGCATATAGCAGCGATCGTCGGCACGGGAGGGGTTAATCACCCCCCGTGCCGACGAGCAGAGATGGCCTGCTATACATTATAGCAGGCCATCTTCCCCGACCGCTGTGTGTGAACACACAGCGATCGGGGAAACATCGGGCGTAAGTATACGGCCGTTTGCGTTAAAGCCCACCCTGCGGGGGCGTATACTTACGCCCGATGTCGTTAAGGGGTTAAGCAAAGGATGTAAGTGTAACTGATTGTAGGTAACACTTCAGTCACTTGCTTCAGCAGGTTGCAGGGAACTAAAAATGGTCTAGGCCTAAGGCTTGATGTGAGGCCTAACACACTGGAGGGGTCAGGGGTAGGTGTTGTCACTCCCCTGGTGAAGCCAGTACTAACTAGAAAGTTCCATCCCTGTGGGAGAGAGGATTGGACCTAGCGCTACAGTGATTGGTTCTCAAACAAAAAGGTTAAATCTGGTAGGCCCCCCCTCAGAGCACTCTTCACGCTGAAGCCGCCTGTAGTCTAGAGACTGAAATCTTTACTTCCTTAGGCTATGTTCACACTACGTAAAACAACGGCCGTAGTAGTCGCCGCAAAACTACGGCCGTTGTTTTGAGGTTTATAAACTTGACTGCAATATATACGAACTACGGTCGTACAATGCACACTACGTATCAGACAACGGCCGTTGTTTATATGGCCCCGTGAAAAATGAACATGTCAATTATTTCCGTCCGGTAATGCTCCAACAACGGCCGTGGATTTCAATGCGGCCGCGAACGTAAAACTTATATCTGCCGAATTAAACTTGATTTCTTGGGCTGGGCGCAGTATTTAAAGTAAATGACCTTTGTCAGCCCGCTTAGAAACATACTAGGAAGCAAATTTAAACAACGCCCAGAGTTTCATGACTAGCCCGTATGCTCGTATTTCTTCGGCCGTAGTTTCAGGCGTACGTGTCCGGCCGGGTGAATACAACAGCCGCTAATTTACGCTGTGTGAACATAGCCTTAACATGTGAAATACACCTCACAATACTCACAAACAACTCAAGATATTCCTCAGCCACACAACAACTTTAGGCTGAGATACAGGTACTGTACCAGGACACTGCAACGTGGTAGAATGCCTCCCTTATAACATCTGATGTATCTTCTATTGTGAATAAAATATGGGTCTATAAGATTTTTAATTATTGCATTGTGTTTTTATTTACACTTGTGTTTTCACTTTACATGGATCCCCAACTTTTTCTCAAGATTCGCCTGTTTTGTCATTTACGTTATATATGTTATATTCTCCACTTGGGACTGTAATATGTAAGTTATGTATTTGAATGTCTGTGTCAGAGTGTCAGGAATTTACTACATGTGAGTCAGGTGTTTGCTCATTGAGATCATTACTCCTGCCTTGCATTATATGGCCTTGGATCCATAAACACCCACCACCCATAATCCTTTCCTCCAAAGTCCTCAAACTTTAAAGGGGAATTCTGGCTCTTTAAATAAAAAATATGTTGCTGGAACCTTGCAAAAATGGGGGAAAAAACTGCCCACCCAGCCAATGACTGGCTGCCACATTGCCCGATCTTGAGCAATAATTTGCCAAGTGGGCAGATACTGGGAGCAGCAGGGGACTGGTAGAAGATGGACTGGAGCACAACTGACTTCAACAGTTTTAGGTGTGTTAAGATTGTAAGACCTTTGACCTTTATAGAAACATAGCCCCCTACTCCCCCCCTCCAGAAAAAGCCTCCCCCATCCTGTTCCATCTAGTCCACCATTATATTATTACTATCTTAGGATAAATATCTGTTTATCCCAGGCAGGGTTACAGTAACTTACTGTAGATTTACCAACTACATCTGCTGGAAGTTTCCCCCAAGCATTTACTACTCTTTCAGTAAAGTAATATTTTCCCATGTTGCTTCTGATCTCTCCACCAACTAACCTCAGATTGTGGCCCTTGTTCATCTCAGGGCCATTTCTATGACTGGGCAGGCCGGGTCACCACGCTGGGCGCCGACAGCTATGGGGCGCCCAACAGTGCACGACAGCACCCAGCCACCCGGCCCCCCACCCAATGGCAGCCCCAGTGGCATCCCCTGCAGCAGCCAGAGGGTGGTACAACGGACCCTGGACATCCCTCCTCGGTGCTCACCTCCCACCTCAGCCACTTTGATCTCTTCAGCAGAGGGATCCTCCAGCAGGTGCAGAGATGACATCATTGCACCTGTTGGGGGATCCCTCCGGCCAGCTGACAGGCTAGAGAGTAGAGAAGAAGACAGAAGAGAGGAAGGCCAGCTCCATACCAGAATTAGGTGAGTATAATTTTTTTTAATGTGTTGGGCCACAGCACTATGGGGCAATACAGGGGAACATTTTTTTTTACTATGAGGGCAATGCAGGGGGACATTATTACTATGGGGGAAATGTAGGGGGACATTATTACTAAGGGGGCACACCACAGAGGGTCATTATTACTATGGGGGCACACCACAGAGGGTGATTATTACTATATAGAGAGCACAGCAGGGGCATAATTACTATATGGGGGCACAGCAGGGGGCATTACTACTATACAGAGGGCACAGCAGGAGGAATTATTACTATATGGAGGGCACAGCAGGGGGCATTATAACTATATTGAGGGCACAGCTGGGGGCATTATTACTATATGGAGGCACAGGGGACATAACTATATGGAGGCACAGCAGAAGGCATTATTACTATATTGGGGCAGAGCAGGAGCCATTATTACTATATGGAGGCACAGCAGAAGGCTTTATTACTAAATGGGGGCACAGCAGGAGGCATTATTACTATATGGAGGCACAGCAGGAGCATTATTACTATATGGAGAGCACAGCAGGAGGCCTTATTACTATTTGGGGCACAGCAGGAGGCATTATTACTATATGGGGACACAACAGGGAATATTATTCCTATATGGGGGCACAGCAGGGAGCATTATTACTATAAAGAGGCAAAGCAGGGAACATTATTCCTATATGGAGGGCACAGCAGGAGGCATTATTACTATATAGAGGCACAGTAAGAGGCATTATTAATATATGGGGGCACAGCAGGAGACATTATTTCTATATGGGGGAACAACAGGGGGCATAACTATTGTATGGGGGCACAGCAGGGGATCCTACATACAGGGGGCAACCCACATACCTACTGACTTTAGTGCACCAAACAGTGCAATTACTACCGTTTGGGACCCTGTAAGTGGGAAAAGGGAAGGAAGTTGCTGGAAGTACGGAGCCTAAGATGTTTGTTTGGCAGGTTCTGAAAAGACAAATTTTTGCTGCAAGTAATCATCACAGTGGTCTGAGCCAGATGAAGAGGAAAAGGAAAGCAACACCTCAGATGAAAGAAGACATCACCTATGAGTCACTGAATTATGTTTTTGAATTTAGTAGAACATTATTTGGTAGTGGTGCAACACTGCTCTATGCCGCAATTCACACACTGCTTCTTCCCAGTAACCCGAATCTTAATAAAAGCCCCCCTTCCTTCCCCAGGGCAGAACTGAGTCCCGGGGAGGGGGGGGGGGGGGGGATGCTTTATCAAGATTCACCCTGTTGCCAAAAACAGATGACAGATCCCTCAGGCGGCTGACAGGCTGGAGAGTAGAGAAGAAGACAGAAGAGAGGAAGGCCAGCTCCATGCCAGGATTAGGTGAGTATATATTTTTTTAATGTGTTGGGGCACAGCACTATGGGGCAATGGAGGGGAACATTTTTACTATGGGAGCAATGCAGGGGGACATTATTACTATGGGGGAAATGCAGGGGGGCATTATTACTAAGGGGCAATGCAGGGGACATTATTACTATGGGGGCACACCCCAGAGGGTCATTATTAATATATAGAGGGCACAATAATTACTATATGGGGGCACAGCAGAGGCATTACTACTATACAAAGGGCATAGCAAGAGGAGTTTTTACTATATGGAGGGCACAGCAGGGGGCATTATTACTATATTGAGGGCACAGCTGGGGGCATTATTACTACAGTCATGGCCAAAAGTTTGGAGAATGACACAAATATTATATTTTCACACGATCTACTGCCTTGGTTTTTATGTGTGTTTGTCAGATTTTTTTTTATCACATACAGAAATATAATTGCAATCATATTATGAGTAACAAAAGCTTATATTGATAATTAGAATGAGTTAATGCAGCAAGTCAATATTTGCAGTGTTGACCCTTCTTCTTCAGGACCTCTCCCTGGCTGCTCTCAATCAACTTCTGGACCAAGGTGCTCCATCATGCTGGAAAAGGCATTGTTGATCGCCAAACTGCTCTTGGACGGTTGGGAGAAGTTGCTCTTGGAGGACATTCTGGTACCATTCTTTATTCATGGCTGTATTTTTATTCAAGACTGTGAGAGAGCCGATTCCCTTGGCTGAGAAGCAACCCCACACATGAATGGTTTCAGAATGTGTTACAGTTGGCATGAGACAAGACTGGTGGTAGCGCTCACCATGTCTTCTCCCAATAAGCTGTTTTCCAGATGTCCCAAGCAGGAAAAGGGGATTCATCAGAGAAAATGACTTTCCCCCAGTCCTCAGCAGTCCACTCCCTGTACCTTTTGCAGAATATCAGTCTGTCCCTGATGTTTTTTCTGGAGAGAAGTGGCTTCTTTGCTGCCCTCCTTGAGACCAGGCCTTGCTCCAAGAGTCTCCGCCTCACAGTACGTCCAGATGCACTCACACCTGCCTGCTGCCATTCCTGAGCAAGCTCTGCACTGCTGGTAGCCCGATCCCGCAGCTGAAACACTTTTAAGAGACGGTCCTGGCGCTTGCTGGTCTTTCTTGGGCGCCCTGGAGCCTTTTTGGCAACAATGGAACCTCTCTTCTTGTAGTTCTTGATGATGCGATAGATTGTTGACTGAGGTGCAATCTTTCTAGCTGTGATACTCTTCCCTGTTTGGCCATTTTTGTGCAGTGCAATGATGACTGCACTTGTTTCTTTAGAGATAACCATGGTTAACAGAAGAGAAACAATGATGCCAAGCACCAGCCTCCTTTTAAAGTGTCCAGTGGTATCATTCTTACTTAATCATGACAGATTGATCTCGAGCCCTGTCCTCCCACACCTGTGTTAATGGAGCAATCACTGAAACGATGTTAGTTGGTCCTTTTAAGGCAGGGCTGCAATGATGTTGAAATGTGTTTTGGGGGATAAAGTTAATTTTCTAGGCAAATATTGACTTTGCAAGTAATTGCTGTTAAGCTGATCACTCCTTATTTACATTCTGGAGTGTATGCAAATTGTCATTTTAAAAACTGAAGCAGTAGACTTTTGGCCATGACTGTATATGGAGGCACAGGGGACATAACTATATGGAGGCACAGCAGGAGGCATTATTACTATATGGGGGCACATCAGGAGACATTATTACTATATGGGGCACAGCAGAAGGCATTATTACTATATGGGGCACAGCGGGAAACATTATTTTTATATGGGGCACTGTAGGAAGCATTATTACTATATGGGGGCACAGCAGGAGGCATTATTACTATATGGAGGGCACAACAGGGGGCATTATTACTATTTTGAGGGCACAGCTGGGGGAATTATAACTATATCCAGGCACAGGGAACATAACAATATGGAGGCACAGCAGATGGCATTATTACTACATGGGGCACAGCGGGGAACATTATTCTTATATGTGGGCATAGTAAGAGGAATTATTACTATATGGGGGCACAGCAGGAAGCATTGTTACTATATGGAGGACACAACAGCGGGCATTATTACTATATGGAGCACAGCAGGAGGCATTACTACTATATGGGGCACAGCAGGGAACATTATCCCTATATGGGAGCAAAGTTGGAGGCATTATTACTATATGGGGGCACAGCAGGAGGCCTTATTACTATATGGAAGCACAGCAGGAGGCATTATTACTATATGGAGGCACAGCAGGAGCATTATTACTATATGGAGGGCACAGCTGGTTCATCTGTTCAATTTCTTATTAACCCCTTCCCCTATCAATGATATTTGGTACGTCTGCCACTCCTCACATTGTAAAATATATTTTTTTCCCATAAACAGGGCTTTAAAATTTATGAGTTATTATCTCATATAAGATCATATACCCAAACACAGGGCAACACAGTTCCGTAGGTTAATCATTAATGTCTTATAGGCGTTATGAGAGCCGGGACACATTATTCTTATGGTCATAAATCCTTGTCAAACACAGCTTGTGGCTACAATCCTACTACTACTACTTTGTGCTGCACTATATCATGATCACTTTTTGCGGACGTCAATATTAACAGATGGATGCTTTTTCGCTATGATGCCATAGTGGGATCATAGACAACTTCTGTATCCATAAAGCAAGAAGCTAATGGCAGACGTCTAAGATATAGTATATTGACAAAAGGATTTGGTTCCAGCTATTAATCATTATAAAGAATTTAGATTTTCTGGTTCATTAAATGAATGGACGATAGAGTGCCAGGAAAGAAACATCAGGAAACAACCACCCGGCAGCCATTGCTGGAAGAACACAAGCTGGTGGGGGCAGCGTTATGGTCTGGGGGATATTCTTGTGGCATTCTCTGGACCACTCATCCATAAGAAAATCCCTGTACATCATGTAGACCCATACATGCTTATGGTCTTCTCTGGGACACATGGGATCTTCCAGCAAGAGAATGCGACATGTCATAGAAATTACCAAAATTGGTTCGAAGGACATCACCAAAACTTCCATGTACTCTTGTGATCCCTTAATTCCCCAGGTTAGAACCCAGTTTATCATGACCGGGGACCTTGATGGTTGTGTTTAATCTATGGACCCACCAGCAGCTTTGATCTGCATTGATCCTTGCTTGGTCTACTCAGGAAACCTTGAGTGGTTAGCTATACCCAGTCGTTCAAACCTGGGACCCGTACTACCAGACCTGACACTTGGTTGGCTCTTCTGGCAAAAGGAGGTCTTCTTCTCTTCCTATTCTTAACTGTAAGTATGAGATTCTTCTCCTACACAAAGTCACACCACAAGTCATCCTGTACTACATAGGCAGAGCCCCATAACAGTCCTTTAATCTATTCTACTCAAGATACACTTTTTAACCTATTCTACTCAAGAAACCTACTATTTACATTTCAAGTACCCACGTTAATACTCCTGTGTTGTCCATCAAGGGAAAGGACATTGCATTTTTATGATTGTTTTTGGTGCACTTCCACCTTCAAAGAGTCTTAACTGTATTGCACTAAAGAGTTTTTAAGTACAAGTTATTCTGGTTAAGTGCTGGACTCTGTGCTTATTATTACCCACCTCACCTGCACCCACACACACCTAGTGCTACCCTTACAAAGCCTAGTGCTACCCCAGGTCACGGCAATAGCACGTTTGTGGGATTGAGACCTACAGGCAACAGCCGTTTCACGCACCAACTCTCATTAGCTTCTTCTCATGCCTGACGTTACTCTGCAGGTCTCCATCCAACAACCATGCCATGGAGTCATTTAAAAAAAAAAAAATCATCTAGGGTGAGAGCCACATTTTTTTTTATCTACGTACTGTTTATTTCCACATCACATGCCCTTTGTGTTGTCAAGTACGTCATGATCTGGAACCAATGTTTTAGTGTTTTATTGCAGTTTGTTTTGTAATGTTTTATTGCAGTGATCCCAGAATGTTAGTTCCTCACTTAGTGTATTTGCATCATGAATGTGAAGCTGAAGTGGCTGGCGATGGTTCTGGGTTTGGCATGTGTTGGAGGGGTAAGTATCATTACCCTTACACGCCATAGTTCAGGGATAGGGAACCTTTGGTGCTCCACCTGTCCCAAAATTCCAATTCCTATTGTACTTGGGAAGGCAAAGTTTTGTCCGTTCAGCATGATGAGATTTGTCCTGCCAGGAAGCTGAATGTGTTCAGCTTCCCTCCCTGCCTCCAGTGGTCAGACTGGACAGCTATGAATCTCTGCAGAGTTCTCTATGACAAAGAGCTGAATATGATCTGCACCTCTTCTATCGACATAAGAACAAGGGTATGATGAACAACCGGATAGTTCTCCCTGACTGCAACCTACAAGACACAGGGACCTGTTTCTCAAAGTTTCAGAAAATACTGTAAGTTATTAAGCCTATTAATGTTTATTACATTTTACAGCTAATATTGCTTTTAGTTTGTTTTCAGGTTCCTAACTAAGGATTCCTTGGACACATATAAATCACCAACCTCTATGAGGCACAATACTCCTATGACCTCCCTCCCAACTATTACCTTCAATTTCCAAAATCTTTTAAAACCGATTGACTGGCCGGGACCCCCGACTCCTGTCAGAGACTATAGCTTCTCCACCAGTCCTACACATTGTAATTACTATCTGCTGAATCCACGGGAAGTCTATAGAACCGGGGAGAAACTGGAAGTGATCATCACCGCTCGGAACCACAATGGTCAACCAAAGCAATATGGTGGAGACTTCTTTCAGGCCAAACTACACTCACCGGCACTGAAAGCCGGAGTGACCGGACATGTGACGGACTATAGAAATGGCAGCTACTTGGTCACGTTCCTTCTTCCATGGGCCGGAGAAGCCCAAGTCCAGATCAGGCTCATTCACTCCAGTGAAGCTGTTTATGTCCTGAAGAAGAAACGAGAAGATTCTCCAGGAAAGGTACAAGAGAGTAAATTCAAGGAAATTAGTTGTCATAGCTTGTAAGATATAAGGTGTACGAAAGGTCTTTCAGCTATTCTTGTCACACGGAGAAATAATGGGTATAAATGTATATAAAAAAATCTATATCACATTCCTATTTTATCTCCCTACTGAGTAATGCAAATAAAGTACATAAAATGAAGTACCGACTGCTTCAAGTGCCACATCTCAAGGCTTATAATAAAACTTTTGTAATGCAGTCCTTTTGTTGAAAACATTGATTAATATTAAGCATAATACTGCTCCTATGTGCACTAATATAACTACTATAATACTGCTCCTATGTACAGGAATATAACTACTATAATACTGCTCCTATATACAAGAATATAATTACTATAATACTGCTCCTATGTGCACGAATATAACTACTATAATACTGCTCCTATGTACAGGAATATAACTACTATAATACTGCTCCTATATACAAGAATATAATTACTATAATACTGCTCCTATGTACATGTATATAACTACTATAATACTGCCCCCTATATACAGGAATATAACCACTATAATACTGCTCCTATGTACATGAATATAACTACTATAATGAACTGGAGAGAATGGAACCGCTGCACATCTCATCTATGGCTGATACTAATGCCGCTAGGCCTATATTAAAAATCAACACCAGAGTTTCTGTATATGAATTGATCAAGCCATATTGCCCCGTGTACCACCGCGCAGGTCCTCTGGTCCACACGGGTCCCTACGCTAACTCCACACAGTGTCGGTCAGCGACCGCCAACCCCGCAAAGCGTGCACGTGCAGGGAGGGGAGGCCACGGAACGGCCCTGCAACCCCAATGTCACAGGACCAGACCCAAAAAGCCCCACCAAAACCCAGCCAGCACCACCGGCGGGGAAGGCTGCCCCCAAACGACACAAGTATGGATATGGTATTACACTTACCATTGCTGCTCTCACAGAATGGGGAAGACATAGGGTCCAGACATGCGAGCACAGGCACACCCTGCTAACTTTGGTCATGTGGGTCCTATAAAGGAGTGCGAGCTGTTCAGAGAGGGAGAACTGTAAAACACGAACTGGAGAGAAAGGAACGGCTGCACATCCCATCTATGGCTGATACTAATGCCGCTAGGCCTATATTAAAAATCAACACCAGAGTGTCTGTATATGAATTGATCAAGCCATATTGCCCCGTGTACCACCGCGCAGGTCCTCTGTTCCACACGGGTCCCTACGCTAACTCCACACCGTGTCGGTCAGCGACCGCCAACCCCGCAAAGCGTGCACATGCAGGGAAGGGGGGCAATGGAACGGCCCTGCAACCCCCATGTCACAGGACCAGACCCAAAAAAAACCCACCAAAACCCGGCCAGCACCACCGGCGGGGAAGGCTGCCCCCAAACGACACAAGTATGGATATGGTATTACACTTACCATTGCTGCTCTCACAGAATGGGGAGAGCAGCCATAGGTGTGAGGTGCAGCACTCTTTTTCTTCCCTGAACCTTATTTTGTTTCTCTCTTTTCTCTGTGTTTTGCACTCCTCCTGGTGAGACCCACATGACCGCAATTAGCAGGAATCACCTGAGTGCTCATGGTTTTAATCCCCCTGTCTGTCCCATTCTATCTTTGATAGCTATGGTGAGTGCAATACCTTATCCAGACTTGTGCTGTTTGGGGGCAGCTTCCTCCGCCGGTGATGCTGGCTGGGTTTTGGTGTGGCATTTTTGGGTCTGGTCCTGTGGCATGGGGGTTGCAGGGCCGTTCCATGGCCTCCCTTCCCTGACTGTGCACGCCTGCGGGGGTGGTGGTCGCTGACTGGCACAGTGTGGACTTAGTGTAGGGACCCATGTGTATCAGTGTGGCTTGATCAATTCACATACAGAATTCTGATGTTTTTTATGCAGCGGAGAGGTACTAGTATCAGCCATAGGTGTGAGGTGCAGCACTCTTTTTCTTTCCTGAACCATAACTACTATAATACTGCTCCTATATACAAGAATATAACTACTATAATACTGCTCCTATATACAGGAATATAACTACTATAATACTGCTCCTATATACAAGAATATAACTACTATAATACTGCTCCTATATACAGGAATATAACTACTATAATACTGCCCCTATATACAAGAATATAACTACTATAATAATGGTTGCATAAGCAAAACTACAGTTACTATAGCATATTTTATGTATTTTCTATGACTTTCAGGGTAGATGGAAGAAGATTTAGTGACAATATTCTAGTTCTTTCTTCCTTGGTAATCTTATTCTATGCTTCCCCTTTGCAGGTGTATTTTAGTGGGTACTTTGAGTTTGATGGCAGCAATGCGGTGACGGAGTGTAACCTGGAGGTGTCAGGACAGGACGTGTGCACATATAAGGACCCTGTAAGTGGAGACATCTGGCAGTGCGTGCGACCACAGAAGATGCCGTGTAACTCCCTGGTCTATCACTCCATGGGTGGATACCGCAGAGTGACAAACCATCTTGAGGACTCTTTACTGAGTGGGTGAGTGTAGCTTTGGCCAATGACATCCTAAACTCCTGCTAACCACTCATGGTGGTGTGTTGTATCATCAGGGTAAGCGTTTGTACAGTGTGCAACCATAACATCGCAAGTAGGGATGAGTGAAGATGGATTCGCTGTGAAGTCTGCAAATATTTGCTTTGATGATGAAGTGAAACATTTGAAACATTTTTTTTTTTAAATGATATGTTCACCTGCCAGTGCCGCTGTCCCGCTTCTGTATCCCCGTACATCCAGCCCGCTCAGCTAATTATTGACTGAGACAGGACAGTGCTGCAGCCAGTGATTGGCTGATCAGGCTGTCAGTCTTGTCTGGGGAGTGACAACCCGCTCAACCAATCACTGGCTGTGGTACTGTCCTGTCTCAGTCAATAATTGGCTGGCGGGCTGGATGTACGGGGAAACAGACATGGACACCGGAGGAGCACGGACAGGTAAGTATTGCACTAAAACTGCATTAAAACAGCTAAACATCGCCTATGCTGTCCACCCTTCTTAGGGCCTGGAGACGCTTTTCAGTTAAAAATGGCTTTGCCACTATCCCTGGCCCACTCACCCCACTGCTAGGGAACCCACACTTCCCTCAGTTTTTAAGTGGCTCTCCCCTATTCCCCGGAGGGGACTCTGTCACGCCGAGGATACGAGATGTGATGTGTCAGACGGGGGTTCGACCCTTGAATGATATCAGGGGCGACGGACCCATGCGGGGGGGCATGTGGCTCCATTATCTCCAGCTGAAGGGGAAAACTAGGTCCTTGGCTCCCTGGGCGGTGTTGACGGCTTCCTTGACATCATTCGAACATCTCTGTGTGGCCACTGAGGCCCCTACGCACACCATTTCATTGATATATGGCATTCTTATTTCTGAAGGGACAGGGGACCTGCCCTTGGGGTTCCAGACCGCCTGGCACGGAGAACTTGGTAGAGAGCTTACCGAAGAAGAATGGTCAAAATCTTTTATCTTGACACATAAATTATCAGTATCCAGTAGACTTCAGGAACTTAACTATAAAATTCTGACCCAATGGTATAGGACACCAGAAAAATTACATAAAATGTATCCCTCAGTATCCAACCAGTGCTGGAGATGTGCCTCGGCGGTGGGTTCCATGAAGCATATATGGTGGTCCTGCGCACCGGTAGCCTCATTGTGAAAAGGGGTTCAGGACCTATACAACAAGGTCACAGGGGCATCCATAACCTTTACCCCAGAAATGGCTCTTCTCTCGGTGCTGCCTGGCCCTCTCTCCAAAATCAAGAGGGACCTTCTGGGGTATTTCTTGGTGGCGACCAGGCAGATTATACCGAGATTGTGAAAGTCACAGGCTCCCCCCTCCCGAAGCAACTGGGTGGAGGCCTTTAACCTGATCATGCGTATGGAGGAGTTGAGATCAGAAGAACACAATACAGGGGCCAAATTTAATAGTAAATGGAGATCATGGATTCTCTTTAAAGCCTCTCCGGAGCTTGCCACATGGCTGGCGGGGTCTACGCTCTGAGGGGGTAGGCTGTGACTTCCTATGGATACCTGGGACCTGACTGACCGGGTACGGTGAGAGCATTTCCCTCACCCCTCCTTTCCTTCCCTTTCTTATCCCCTTTGTGTTTCCATCTCCCCCTTCCCCCTTGTATATATGTTTGTCTTGTTATATGTGGTTGGTTGGGGTTTTCCCCTCCCTTTTTTTTCGAGTTATTGGTTTTTACTATTTCTCTTGCCTTTTGGTTAGGGCAAAGGTATTATTATTCATATCATTTAGGCACAATGATGTGTTGCAGAATATAAGCGCGGCCTCCCATTTTCCTTGCTTTCTCCTTTTAATTCTATCTTTAATGTGTGATGAACTCCTCAGATTGGGGGGAGTGCACTGGGTACGGCCTACATTAGAGTGTTGCGCGTTCTGTTTTCATCGCGCTTTCATTGGTAATATTGTTTAACACTATGGATCGCGTTCTTGCTGCACTTGATGATGTGCACACATAGCTGTATGGCTCCATCCTTTGTTCATTGCCAATATGACTGTGTGTTTCTTGTATGAAAAATTTTTGTGAATAAAAATATTTTGAACCATAAAACAGCTAAACAATTGTTAGGCTGTTTTGGTGCTGTTTGTTAGGGTTCGGTTTGCAAGTTCGCCAATTTTATGCCAAAAGTTTTTGAACGTGGAATATAAATTTTTTTTTTTGAAAACTTTGCCTCTCTCTAATCACGAGTTGATCTAATAGTACCGCTTTATAGTATTACAAGATAGACAGGCAATAAATCAAATTTCACCTAGAGGTCTAGATTTCTTCTAATGTCATAAGACATTCATAATGGAATATAGAATTTTTTGAGGGAAGATATGGGAAGCTGGATAGACATGTTCTTAAACAACACCTACCCCCAGGAGACACGGCAACTGAACCTCGGTTTGAACTAAGGTGATGTGCGAGGTGTAGGTGCAAGTGCGGCGGTAGAGTCCCACTTTAACCCTTTCACGACCTAGGGTCATTGATTCCTCGCTTTATGGGATCATACCATCCCATAAGCTGATGTCCCTGTGTCTGTCCCCTCTCCGCTGTCCCCTGCCACTGTTACTAGCTTGTAACTGCCACAGGGGAGAGAGGGGGCAGAGCTCAGGGGCGCGCACCCCGCGTGCCCAGCCTTCCCTCCCCGCCCCCACCAGCTTCCGTAGCCAGGAAAACCGGAAGCCTGAAGCTTCTGGTTTCCATGGCTACCATCGGGGCTCTGCGATCACATTGCAAAGCCCCGATGGACAGCGGACAGAGAATTCTCTCTCTATAGAGGGAGAATTCTCTGTCTGGAGCCCTATAGATGCTGCGGTTGTGCAGACCGCAGTATCTATTTGGTTAACTCTCAGCACCAGAGCGCTGCTCCCGTGCTGGGAGTTGCGGCGGGTCCCCGGCTATCACTGACGGCCGGGACCTGCCACGGATGACACAGGCGCAGCTCCTGCGCCTGTGTCATCCTGGATCGTTAATTAACCTCGCTGCAACATCGGGCATGGGCTGCAGTGACATTAATTAACAGTGCAGCGGTGGGAGGGGGTTAAACAACTTTGTCGTTTTAGGACATCAGCTTATTGGATCATACTATCCCATAAACTGATGTCCCTGTGTCTGTCCCCTCTCTGCTGTCCCCTGCCGCTGTTACTAGCTTGTAACTGCGTCAGGGGAGAGAGGGGGCAGAGCTCAGGGGCGCATGGCCCGCGTGCCCAGCCTTCCCTCCCAACCCCAGCAAGCTTCCGTATCCCGAAAAACCAGAAGCCTGTGGCTTCTGATTTCCATGGCTACCATCGGGGCTCTGCGATCACTTCACAGAGCCCCGATGGACAGCAGACAGAGAATTCTCTCTCTGTAGAGGGAGAATTCTCTGTCTGGAGCCCTATAGATGCTGCGGTCATGCGGACTTCAGTATCTATAGGATTAACTCCCAGCACCGGAGCGCGGCTTCCATGCCGAGAGTTGCGGACGGTCCCCGGCCATCACTGATGGCCGGGACCTGCCGCGGATGACACAGGCGCAGCTCCAGTGCCTGTGTCATCCTGGATCGTTAATTAACGACGCAGCAGCATCGGGCATAGGCTGCAGTGACAATAATTAACAGTGCGGCGGCGGGAGGGGGTTAAACAACTTTCAAACTTTACTTAAAAAATGTATTTTAGTGAAAAACAGTTACAAACAGCACTCAGGTACTTAGTGCAAAAATTATCATTAATAATACTACAACAGATAGGTGAGTTGATAGAAGAAACAGGTGTCATGGATAGGAGGGCCCTTGCCTAACGCACTATGTACTCTGACAGGATGTGGTGAATGTCTCTAGAGTGTTGAATACATATTCGTACTCATGAATGGATGAGTCCCAGTTATCTTACCTAGCCGCCCTCTGCCCCACAGTGTCGAGTTTCTGTCCTACCGGGGTAGTACGAGTCCCAGGTCTCTGCTCTGGGTTGAGCTGGCTTGTAGTGTCCTACTAAGCTGAGCGTCTTTTCCATAGAGAGCGGCTTGCTGGCACTGTGCTCTACTGCAGGTACAGTCTTGAGTAACCTCTCCCTTTTTCTCTAAGGTGATCGACTATCCTGTTTTAGAAAGTAAATCCACTTCCTTGTCTCCATTTTCTCTAGGGGTCTAGTCTAGAAACCTATGGTGGTTGGGTAGCTAGCTTGCAGGAACAACTACATACACATTCTGCCTGTCCTGAAGCCAGGCACTAACTAACTAGCTACAGGGAAGCTGTTACCATAAGAAAGGGCAAAGTGTGTGTAGCTAGATCTAAGGTTAGCTGCAGCTGTGCTGTGAGAGTGTGACATCTAGTGGTTGGAGGAAGGAACAGCGGCCTCCTATCCTAACCTGTGACAAAAGAGTGAGACACTTTTGCCAACGTGTAAGAAGAGAAAGAAAACAGTTTTTGTTTTGGCTGATTGTATATTCGTTGATTATTGTTTTCTTCCAGTTCCATCATCAACAAGATTATCCCTGGCTCAGTAGCTCCAATCAGTGTAATTTCTGATAACAGCTCAGTAGGTAAGATCCATTAGGGTTATACACTGTACATCTATACTTACTTTATGTACAAGAATATAACTACAATGATACTACTCCCTAGATACAAGAATATAACTACTATATACAAGAATATAACTACTATAATACTGCTCCTATATACAATAATATACTACTATAATACTGCTCTTATATACAAAAATATAACTACTATAATACTGCTCCTATATACAATAATATACTACTATAATACTGCCTCCTATATACAAGAATATAACTACTATAATACTGCTCTTATATACAAGAATATAACTACTATAATACTGCTCCTATATACAAGAATATAACTACTATAATACTGCCCCCTATATACAAGAATATAACTACTATAATACTGCGCCCTATATACAGGAATATAACTACTATAATACTGCTCCTATATACAAGAATATAACTACTATAATACTGCTCCTATTTACAAGAATATAACTACTATAATACTGCTCCTATATTCAGGAATATAACTACTATAATACTGCTCCTATATACAAGAATATAACTACTATAATACTGCTCCTATATACAGGGATATAACTACTATAATACTGCTACTATATACAAGAATATAACTACTATAATACTGCACCCTATATACAAGAATATAACTACTATAATACTGCTCCTATATACAGGAATATAACTACTATAATACTGCCCCCTATATACAAGAATATAACTACTATAATACTGCCCCCTATATACAAGAATATAACTACTATAATACTTCTCCTATACACAGGAATATAACTACTATAATACTGCTCCTATATACAAGAATATAACTACTATAATACAAACTGGAGAGAATGGAACGGCTGCACATCCCATCCATGGCTGATACTAATGCCGCTAGGCCTATATTAAAAATCAATACCAGAGTGTCTGTATATGAATTGATCAAGCCATATTGCCCCGTGTACCACCGCGCAGGTCCTCTGGTCCACACGGGTCCCTACGCTAACTCCACACCGTGTCGGTCAGCGACCGCCAACCCCGCAAAGCGTGCACGTGCAGGGAAGGGAGGCCATGGAACGGCCCCGCAACCCCAATGTCACAGGACCAGACCCAAAAAGCCCCACCAAAACCCGGCCAGCACCACCGGCGGGGAAGGCTGCCCCCAAACGACACAAGTATGGATATGGTATTACACTTACCATTGCTGCTCTCACAGAATGGGGAAGACATAGGGTCCAGACATGTGAGCACAGGCATATCCTGCTAATTTTGGTCATGTGGGTCTTATAAAGGAGTGCTAGCTGTTCAGATAGGGAGAACTGTGAAACACGAACTGGAGAGAATGGAACGGCTGCACATCCCATCTATGGCTGATACTAATGCCGCTAGGCCTATATTAAAAATCAACACCAGAGTGTCTGTATATGAATTGATCAAGCCATATTGCCCCTTCCCTGCACGTGCACGCTTTGCGGGGTTGGCGGTCGCTGACCGACACGGTGTGGAGTTAGCGTAGGGACCCGTGTGGAACAGAGGACCTGCACGGTGGTACACGGGGCAATATGGCTTGATCAATTCATATACAGACACTCTGGTGTTGATTTTTAATATAGGCCTAGCGGCATTAGTATCAGCCATAGATGGGATGTGCAGCCGTTCCATTCTCTCCAGTTTATAACTACTATAATACTGCTCCTATACACAGGGATATAACTACTATAATACTGCCCCTATATACAAGAATATAACTACTATAATACTGCTCCTATATACAGGAATATAACTACTATAATACTACTCCTATATACAGGAATATAACTAATATAATACTGCCCCTATATACAAGAATATAACTACTATAATACTGCTCCTATATACAGGAATATAACTACTATAATACTGCCCCCTATATACAGGAATATAACTACTATAATACTGCTCCTATATACAAGAATATAACTACTATAATACTGTTCCTATATACAGGAATATAACTACTATAATACTGCTCCCTATATACTAGAATATAACTACTATAATACTTCTATATACAAGAATATAACTACTATAATACTACTCCTATATACAGGAATATAACTAATATAATACTGCCCCTATATACAAGAATATAACTACTATAATACTGCTCCTTATATATAAGAATGTAGAAGAATTTTTTTATACCCTTTCCTAATATATATAAATCTGTCGGAAGTTCAGATAAAATTTTTATTTCACTTTCTCCCCATCTCATCCTCACCTCTCCTTTGTTTTGTAGGCCTCACCTCTAACCTCTCGGTCTGCAGGCCTGGCCAGGAGCCTCGGCGGCCCTCTGGGTTCTATTATAATGATAGCTGGACATCACTCACATGCTTAGGACGCCATTTCCCTCGACCTGTGGACGCTCTCACCTGCCTTAAAGGGAAAGACATCCACATGTTTGGAGACTCAACTCTCCGCCAGTGGTTTGAATATCTGGAGAGATTTATTCCCAGTAAGAAATTCACTTTACTCTCCAGACATCTTCCACCATGGTATTTAGCTCGTTTTTTCCCCTTAAGCTTGTTGCACCCAAAATTTGAGAACAACACAACAGTGAGTATATATGTGTATATCTACGTGTTTGCATGCAGGGTGAGACAATGATAGCAGAGGAGAAACTGTGAATGTATAAAAACATTCTTTATATGTTATATATATATAGATTAAAAGAAAGCGAACAATCCTTACCACTTATAGGCCACATTCGCACAAAACATCTTTTTTGGCCCCTTTCCCTTTGGTCTTTTTGGGCGACCATCATTTTGAAAAAAATAAAAATAAAAGAAGGTCCCAAAATTATCTCTTTCCGGTTTTGGGTGGAGATGCCTGTTGGTGTCTATAAATGCAGGCTGGTAATTTGTAAACCTTAAAGTGTCACTGTCAATTAATTGGTGGTTTTAAGAAACTTTGAAATTGGGTTTATTAGAAAAATGCATTTTTATCATGAAAAAGCAGTTTGAAGCTCTCCCCCCTGTCTTCATGGTTGTCTATGGAGAGGGGAGGGGTGGAGGGAGATGAGGCACCAAAACAGGACAACAAAGAGTTAATTTACAGCTACATCACCGGGCTATCTCCTCTGAAGTCAGCACTGACTTCTCTGACCTCTGAATAGCAGCTTTCACACAGTTCTGCTGTGTAATCCTTTGTTCTCTGCTGCTGACTAATCTCCTCCCTCCCCTCTCCATAGGTTACATAGGACTCATCTGATGTAAACCAGTCGAGATTTCCTGATAATGAGCAATAAATGAGAGAGAGAGGAGGGAGGGGGGGGGGGGGGGCTGGGGAAAGGCTTTTTGAATGCAGATAATGGCATATTTGCCTAATAAACCCAATTACAAAGTTTCTTAAAATCGTCTGGACTATTAGTTTTTGCAAAAAAAACACAAAAAAACATTTTGGAAAAAAAAAGCACAAAAGAGTAAGGAAAATTTTTTGGTCATGACAAATTGATAATTTCTGTATAAAGCTGCGGAATATGTAGGAGTTACATAAAAGCAAGCATAGATAAAAATAAGATTTTAAATTTCCCTTGGACACCCACTGAAGAATAATGTTACAGTATAAATAGCTGACAAAAAGCAATATGACTGTAATACAAATTTCAGCAGCGCTAACAATTAGAGATATGCAAACCAGTGGGTGTATGGTGCTATCTGCAAATAGAATTAAATGATCACTTTGAACAGACTGAACTTCAACTATGCTGTATAAATGCTTGACAGAACAATACATATTAACTGCAAAACAATGTGCGTATGGCACCAATATTTCAATAGTCACTTTGGCACAGACTGAAGTGCAATGGCACTGGGTAAATGTTTGAACAACACAATGTTATATTTAAGCATGGGCACAGGCTGAGGTGTAACAGCACTGTATAACACTGTATAAACACTTATACAATTTTTGGTGGCACTAACAATTCGAGATGGATTACAATGTTAAACGTATTGTTTAGGGTTATCAATGGCAGACACAATAATACAATGGCATATAATGGATAAACATAGACATGGGTATCTGTCGGTGGTGTTAGTAGTACAGTACTCAGTACAGTAGTCAGTAGTCAGTACAGTATGACTAAGGTAGAGCATAGGCAGCTCTATATGGCTGCCTTTGTAAATTTTTTAAAAATATAAAAAAAATTATTGTATTAAACATAATGGGATATTATGATAGAATGTAGAAACTGACCATGTTTTTTTTTTAAAGCACTGTAGAATATGTACATCATGCACACTGTTGAATCAGCACAATGATTTCAATTTTAACAAAATTCTTCCCAGCAAAATTTACAGATTAATACAAAGTAAAATTTACATTTAAATAGAATTTGTCCCAATAAAATCCCAACCCCTAAATAATTGCCCTTACAAAATCTATATTTTAATAACAGTTGACCCAGTAAAACTGAAGTTTTAATAAATTTTACCGATCCAAAAATTTACATTTTACTGAAAAAGAAAATTCACTTGGACACAGGTTGAAGTATCTGGACAGGCTGAAGTACCCATGGTTCTGGCCATGCTTTGTAGACAAACATTTTTGTCACCACTCCATATTATTCTCCACCCACCAATGTATACAGGTTGATAAAGGTCATAAGCTGACCAAAACATTTCAACAATGGTATACTGTACATATTGTCACTGTCAGAACTTATGTTTCATGCAGCTGAATCAGTGTAAATACTGTGTTGTGCCACAACCTAAGCAGAATAGTGATACACTGTTGGATAATGTACTAAATTAACCTATGAGTGTTCATATATGTAGGTGTGGCTTGTCCTGTTTCTTTATGCCTAACATTGGCGCCTTCCCTTGAATTGACACCTTTTTGGGCTCTATATTAAGAGTTCCAATGAACAGCTACTAAATTTAAAATTTACACTGGTAATCAAATTCCAAGTATGTATAAAATAATGTTTTTTATTCTCTTGAAGGTCTCAAGAGGATAGACCTGCACATTAACTACCAGTCAGGACCTCTCATAGCCGTAGATGCTGATGCTGGTCTGGTCATGCGATGGCGCGCCCATGGATTACCTATAAGGACTACCAAGACAATGATGGCTGACCTTCACTATGAAGCAGCTCACTTGGCTGGGATTGGTGGAGGACCTCACACTGTGATAGTGCTGACTCTATGGGCTCATTTTACCACCTACCCTGTGAGGGTTTACTTAGAACGGCTAGAAAAGCTACGTCAAGCAATTCTGTCCCTGCTTTTTCGAAGTCCTCAAACGACGGTGATCATCAAATCGGCAAACACGGGTTATAAGACAATATACGGCAGTGACTGGTTGTCCCTTCAGCTGGACATATTACTGAGGGCAGCCTTCAAGGGGTCAGGGGTCATAATCCTGGATGCCTGGGACATGACATCCTGCCACTATCTTCCAGATGACATCCACCCAGGACCTCCAGTCGTCAAGAACGAGGTGGACCTGATGTTGTCTTATATATGTCCACAATGACAGACATGACAATTATCTGTAATTGACTGAAAAACTGTCAGTAGACTGAGCCATTAGTTCCTATCACATCACTTCCCCTATAGACTGCTGGCTTTTTTTAGGCCTGTGGTTGAGATTACAGTCAAGTATTCAGCACCCCAGCTTAGCGGGGACTTCACTATTTGTGCTGCTTCTCCCAGGAGGATTCAGCAGGTAGTGGACCAGCTTCCTATCATGGGACCACTGAGGAGATGTTAACCTGAATTTTGTTTATTGTTTTCTTTTTTTTCTATGTGGTTGCCTAACTACAAAAAGGGTGCAAGGACGGGCCTAACTACAGATAGTGGTACAAGAAAAAGACCTCCCTATATAAAGGTTCACAGACTCCACGAGCCCTAAGAGTGTCATACATGACTCCTCCAGGGAACTTCAACTGCAGACCAAATATACTCTGACCATATAGCGTCCGACAGCCGATTCAGTCATCGTATCCAAAACAAATGAAAAGAAATTCACTTATCTCTAGTTAGGATCTTCCTTCTAAGTGCACTAGAATAAGTGTCCCACTAGAAACACCTACCTGATGTTGATGGTTGAATAAATACTGAATAAATTGCAGTAAATTCCGCACAAGGAGAGGAGAAGGACTCTTTGAGGCATACAATAACCCCTTCCCCATCTTCTTGGCGAGTACAGTGTACACCAGGAAAAAGGTGACAGATTTTGGTGGGTGTGCACCTAGAGCAGCCCCTCCCCATTAGGTAGATTCCCCTAGTTGGTAATAACCACCCCATCAGGTAGATGCCCCCAGTACATTGGGAATTTCCCCCTATTAGGTAGATGTAGCCAGTTGGTGTATAATTCCCACCCCCCATTAGGTAGATGCCCCAGTAGGTAGATAATCACCCCCATCAGATGGAAGCCCTATATTAACTATGGGGACCCCTAATTACTAAGGGTTAAGTAGAGTCACAAGTGTGGCAGGTTTGCAGGTAAGGGCTAATGCACACGTCCATAGAATTCCGTCCGTACATGGATGTGTTCTACGGACTGGACCTTTGGACCTCCCAGCATCATGATTAGTTATGGTGTCGAGGCTCCTATACAGTTTAGAAGTTTGCGCTAGTGTCAGTGGCTGTATCAGTACGCTAGCGCAACCTTCAAAAAAATAGGAGCTCCCAAAATGATAATTAATCATGATCTGGGGAGCTCCAAAGGTCCAGTCCAAAGAACCCCGTCCATGTACGGACAGAATTCTATGGACGTGTGCATTAGCTCTAACTCTTGGTAGTAACAAACTGTGATGGTGTGATTGTGGGTAGCCACGGATCGCCCCTCTCCCTCTCTATTTGGTGATGTGTTTTTTGATGTTTTTTCCATTTTCCTTTTTTTTGACACTCATTTTTTCTAATCACTATTCATTTGATATACACACAATTATATACACTTACTTATATATTTTTTATGATAATTCTTTCTACTACTAGGTTGTATATGCATTGTGCTTTACTTATGAGGGTTAGTTGAGCTATATTGTAGGACCGTGGTCTTACCCTGGGGGTCCCCTATACCGTGTGGTGTTTTTTCCTTTGGGAATTTTAATTGTTTTTAATGTGTAGGGATTTTTTGTTCCTCTGCCAACCTTTGTGTCTGTATATGTTAACTTTCTAGGTATTTCCAATAAACAATTTTGTATTATTTCTTTCTCTGGAGTGCTCCTTTATATCGCATACCCCTGTTTCTCTTTTTTGGTGTTGTGATTGTGGGTAAGGGTCCTTTTAGACGATTTCTTGGCCGTGGGGATCACAAATAATTGTTGATCAGTATGGTTTCCCTTTATTGTTATTGGGCACACAATGATAAATTTTAAAGCCTGTTCTAAACAGACGATCACCCGTGGATCGGGCATTTTCCCATTTTCAACTGTTTGATGTCACGATTATGGGCCACAGGAGCGTTTCTAGCAACTCTCCTGGCCGATAATCATCCCGAGTAAAAAGCCCTTAAATCTGATATCTACTCCCTGGGAAGGACCCCTCCCCATGTCTATAGGGGGTCAATGCACTGCTGTGTTGTGTACAGTATATAGTACTTTGATGCAATTTATTTGAGTACAAGGTACTTGACGTTACTAGAGGTTCATCTCTCTAATTCTCCCTCATTTTCTTGCACTGTGTCCATCTCCCTGAGGTGAAAGAGAGATGAGATGAGGGTGGAGGAGGCAGGAGTTGTATAAGTGGGTGTAAGTGACCGCCAGGTAATGGACAGGATGGTTGTGATGGTTGTGGATGTTTTATTACTTGGAATCACTTGGTATGGTGGACTGTTTCGGTGGCGCTGCCCTACCCTGCCTTACAATGGTGGTGGGAACATTGGGAGAGATTTATCAAACATGGTGTAAAGTGAAACTGGCTTAGATGCCCCTAGCAACCAATCAGATTCCACCTTTCATTCCTTACAGAGTCTTTGGAAAATGAAAGGTGGAATCTGATTGGTTGCTAGGGACAACTGAGCCAGTTTCACTTTCCACCATGTTTGATAAATCTCCCCCATTGTTGTCAATCACCATTATGGGTTGTACCTTCTTCTTGGGTTGTAGGCAGTCACCTGGAAGCCCTGTCTGGGTCACGTAAATAACATGGTAGCGTTGTAGACTGGCATTACACTGTCCACTAGATGGAATCGGAGGCCTATAAAAAGTCTCATGTTTGGCTTCATTGGTGATCCTGTAAGTCAACAGAACTGTAGCAGGGTAGTGGAGGCAGAGCGGGGATCTTCGCTGACCTCCAGAGCTTGAACGGAGACAGAGAAATGGGGACAGCAGTGAGTCTATTGGGTTTGGCCAGTGATAAAGAAGGTGGCCAGTGAATGAGAGGGTCCAGGACCTGAGATGACCCGCTTACTGACTGTGTGGTTTATTTATTTAGGTGTAGCAACTCCACCTGTTAAGCCATAAAAACTCAACATCTAAAAGCCATTAGCGTCTTCAACAAGGCAGAAGGAAGTGAGTCACCTCGGACAACGCGGTCCAAAGTCCATGATAAATACAAGAATAGCTAATGATTAAGTCAAATTACTCTCTATATGGCTAGTGCTGATAAGTACCAGTATTTTACAAATGTCTATATGACTATATGTAACAGACAGCAAGTGTGAAGCTGCTGTTTTACTCAACCGTTTTGGCTTTGGGCCACATCAGAGAGCAGAGTCTAAGCGTGGTCCCGGTGTGAGCAGCAGCTGGTTCCCAAGAACCACAGAGAGTCTGGGAAACAGGCCAAGTATACATGGTCAGCAAGCCAGTTTGTTAGCAGAGGAGTACCAGGAATGAGACGGGAACCAGGCAAAGGGTCAGGGCAGGCGGCTTTAGAGGCAGGTCAGACAATTTGAGTTGGCAACAGGAGAAGCAAATGGCACAGACAGGGGTCAGGATGAAAAAGTAATCCAAAGAACAGGCATGGGTCAGAATACATGGGAAATAGCAGACAGACACCTTCGCTTGGAATGCTAGACTCCGACAATGCTTAGGCAGGGGAGGGGCTGCTGGAGTTAGTTTAAATAGTTGCAGGTGTTTCTTGATTGGCAGACTGTAGTAGCAGGTGGAGACAAGCTGCCTCTATAAATACAAAGCAGTTGGCTGCCTGCGCACCCTAGGGGCCAGATGTGTCACTGCAGCAGAAGGTGGAAGAAGATGCTGGAAAACACGAGTAGCCCCAGGATGGGCATGGAGCACAGCAGAGGAGTGAACAAGACATTGATGCCACTAGTGAGTCTTGTCTGGCAGCGTTACACTATACAAACAAGCGCTGTGCCTTCTGGGACCATCACAGCCGGAAGATAAGATGCTCTGATCCTCACCAGAGACCCCATCCAGTAATGTAGAGAAAGAAGGAATGGGTAAAGGAGATAAAAGCCAAGAGGCCAGAAAGTAAAGAAGACGAAGGGTGAGAGAAAAGAGTAGGGGGAGATAAAGGACAATAAGAACAAGAAAGACAATAAGGATAATGGAAGAGACATTGCGTATTCCCAGTCTTGTAGATCTCATCATATGGGAATTCTGGAGAATCCATAAAAAAAATCCAAAGTCTGCCAGATTTTCAGGAACACAGAGGTACAACTATGTTTTTCTTCCTGTAAAATTGATAAAAATTGTAAAAATTAAGGGTGTTGTTACTACATTTGATCCAGCAAAAAACGAGCCCTTATATGGCTGTGTAGATGGAAGAATAAAAAAGAGAAAATAAAATTGCAAAACAATTTAACTTTCAACATTCTTAAAGGAGTTGTAGCATGGAGTTGTTAAAATCTGATGTACGCGTTGACATTCACGTACACAGGAGTTTATACTTGCACAGTCCATGATTAAATAAACATGTTATGTGTACAGACCATCAGAGGCTTCAGAGGTGTTCTGGCCTGTAAGACTAAAGGCCCTATTCCACGGAACGATCATCGGCCGTATTCGGTCGATAATTGTCCCGTGGAATAGAAGGCAATGATCAGCCGACATCGTTCATGTCGGCTGATCGTTGCAGTCGTTTGTTTTTAAACATGCTGATAAACAAACGTCTGATACAGCAACGATCTGCTGCTGTCGCTCCTTGGAATGGGAGTGGTGGCAGCAGACGCTGCTGTATGCTATGGGCTGCCCGGATGATCTAGCAATCACCTGGGCAGCCCCACGTTCCCTGCAGCCGCGTGGACTCACACGTTCCCTGCAGCCGCGTGGAATAGCGGTGGCATTGAGCGGGGAACGAGGAGCAAACGAGGCCCATGGAATAGGACCTTAAGTTGTCACTTTTCTATGCCTTGCAGTGAGCCTGGCTTTCTTCTCGAGCAGTTGTTCGCACCATTGCTTCAGTTTCCTCCCTTCAAAACAGGATGTGGCGTGACGGACACACTCAGGAAGGGCCTGGGCTCAAAATAAAAAAAAAAAAAGAGGAAGAGAAAATTAGTTCAGGATGTCAATGGATTGTGTCAGGACATTGACTTTTTATTAAGTTTGACCCAGGAGATTTTAAGGGAACAGGTTGAGAAGGGCAAGTATTGTCTTCTCGGGGGACTCTAGACCCACAGGAATGGAGAACTGGGAAGCAGGAAGATGGAAAGTGGATACAAGATGGTTACAGCACAGAAGGGGAGTATACAAAGGCTTAGTAAAAGTGGCCCATAGGTAAACTCCGTCTTAAGGGACCCCCAGCCTGAAGATGTAGTTAATGTACATATTATACGTAAGGAAGATATTACAGCTCACCTCCTCTTTCTGAGTATTGTGCACAGGACGCTCTGGTAACCTCTCCCTGGACTTCCATCATGAATAAGAAGAAGGGGGTCGCTGTGGCTTTGCTTTTTCTATGTGTTGTAGGGGTAAGTACGATACATTATTACTATTATACTCCGTATCCAGAGAATACCTAAACCTTGTATTGTTTAAAGCTGCAGAATCTCTATATCCATCACTAGGGACCCCTACTAACTAAGCGGTTGAGTAGGATCACAAGTGTTTTAGGTATTGAATGTGTTGAGAAGCCTTAAAGTAATAAACTGTGAGGGTGTAATGTTTGTAAATCTGATATGTGCACCCTGGGAAGGACCCCCGCCCCCCTTCCTTCCTACCCTGTGAGATGAGATAGGGGTGGAGGAGGTCAGAGTTATATAAGAGGTGACGTGTTATCCCTTACAGAGGAGAGGGAATTGGAGACCACTGAACTATTGGGCTTGGCCAGTGCCGAAGAGGGTCCGCAGCCACTGAGTGTGGTAAAGTTTCCTAACCCCAAAAGGATATGTGAGGGGTTCTCAGTCTGGGGACACAGATACCACTAGCATGTATTTACAACATGTTACTCGTGTGACAGAATGGAGAAGCTTCCCCTTTTAAGCAAAAAAGACCTACATACTGTAAGTGTAACTCCACACCGGAAGGCCATCAAGAGTCCACTCCAAAGCAGAAGGGCAAGCATGGGGCAATCTGGGCCAAAGTTCATAATGAATATAAAGAGAAGGTGATAAGGTCGAATTACCCGTAAGGATGCCTTCACACATACCGGATCCGCAGCGGATTTCACGCTGCAAATTCGTAGCTAAATCCGCTGGGGGATCCAGTGCCTTTCATCCCTATGAGAGCACTATGAGAATTCGCAGCGTGAAATCCGCTGTGGATCCGGTACGTGTCAAGGCACCCTGAAAGGGTTATCCAGGATTAGAAAAGCTACTTTCTGGTGCATAAAAATTATATAAAAAATATTTTATATATTTTACATTTATTTCAAAAAGTTAGATAACAATATATATTTATCAAGATGCAACCCCCCTAGTGCCACCGGTGGCTGTACTGGAATCTGCACAAGCCCTAGTCTTGGCATAGTTACATATTGCTAAGGATACTGAGCCTCCCATGATGTCTATATACATGTTAGTATTAGAAAAGACATTAAACTAGGGGGAGCTGTCTGTGTCAATAGAGCTGCAGCCTCCCCTGATGTCTATATATTTCATGTTACCATTAGAATAGACATTACACTGAGGGGAGCTGTCTGTGTCACTAGTGCTGCAGCCTCCCCTAATGTCTATATATTACATGTTACCATTAGAATAGACATTACACTGAGGGGAGCTGTCTGTGTCACTAGTGCTGCAGCCTCCCCTGATGTCTATATAATACATGTTACCATTAGAATAGACATTACACTGGGGGGAGCTGTCTGTGTCACTAGTGCTGCAGCCTCCCCTGATGTCTATATAATACATGTTACCATTAGAATAGACATTACACTGGGGGAAGCTGTCTGTGTCACTAGTGCTGCAGCCTCCCCTGATGTCTATATAATACATGTTACCATTAGAATAGACATTACACTGGGGGAAGCTGTCTGTGTCACTAGTGCTGCAGCCTCCCATGGTATATATGTGAAATTGTAGTTATTTGGCAGGGAGCAGGCTGAGGTGGAGTGTGTGGCGGCTCCGGGGTGTCATGAGGTGAGAGACTATGTGGTTACATTAAGAGGTTAATCTGATATGCCATCTGTGCTGCCTGATGTACTTTATATTCAGATTATATTGTGTATTCGGTGACTCCCATGAGCTGTCTGTTATCCTGAATGTCATAGATGATGATGTGCAATATGGCTGCTACCTCTATATACTTCAATAAGATGGGGGGGGGGGGGGTATGACTGGATAATGCAGGAGATTCATCAGATCACGTGCAGAAGAGCAGTGTAGCAACCAATCAGATTTCAGCTTTCACTTTCTAGAGGCCTAGTTGGTTGCTATGGGCAACTGCTTCAATACCTAAGGTTTGATGACTCCCTCTGACACACGGAAGTGCAAACCCCCCCCCCCCCCAACAAACTTAAACTAAAAAGAAGACACAACACCTTTACCTTTTGAAAATTTTATGGCCGCGGAACTTCGTAAGGGTTTACAAACATTTATTATAATATGAATAAATAATTAAACAATTAAATAAAACCTCATAGTCCATTAAACAGAACCTATCCAGCCCAGAATAGACTGGGCGATTATACCCCACAAGCCTGAGACCAACGGTCCAGGCCCCCCCAAAAAAGCACCGCAGCACCAACCTCAACCATAGAATGCAAGTCCATATTAAAGATATCTGAGCCTATTTCCGATAAATGAACCAAGTCGGACCAATACAGCCCTGGCAAGAAACCTTCTAGTTCTGTGTGTCTGTAAGAGACACCTCCAATCGTTGGCAAAAAAAATTCTAAACTGTGATTGATGCGTTTGCGTATACGCTCACAGTACATAGTACCTTTAGGCTGCGTTCACACTACGTATATTTCAGTCAGTATTGCAACCAAAACCAGGAGTGGATTAAAAACACAGAAAGGATCTGTTCACACAATGGTGAAATTGAGTGGATGGCCGCCATATAACGGTAAATAACGGCCATTATTTCAATATAACAGCCGTTGTTTTAAAATAACAGCAAATATTTGCCATTAAATGGCGGCCATCCACTCAATTTCAACATTGTGTGAACAGAGCCTTTCTGTGTTTTTAATCCACTCCTGGTTTTGGTTGCAATACTGACTGAAATATACTGACTGAAATATACGTAGTGTGAACGCAGCCTTAAGCTGGGTTCACACTACGTATAATTCAGTCAGTATTGTGTTCCTCATATTGCAACCAAAACCAGGAGTGGATTAAAAACACAGAAAGGCTCTGTTCACATAATGTTGTAATTGAGTGGATGGCCGCCATTTAATGGCAAATATTTGCTGTTATTTTCAAACAACGGCTGTTGTTTACTATTATATGGCGGCCATCCACTCAATTTCAACATTGTGTGAACAGAGCCTTTCTGTGTTTTTAATCCACTCCTGGTTTTGGTTGCAATATGAGGACCACAATACTGACTGAAATATACGTAGTGTGAACCCAGCCTCAATCTGCAATTCCAGCCTTGGTACAATATTACAAAATATTAAACATGCCTGTGTAAAAAGAAGGTTTAGTAAGCATAGATCCCTTTTCTATCCAGACAGAAAGTTTCTTACCTAGAAGAGAAAGAGTTAAGGTACCACGAGGCCAGGGCGCACATACAACTTATACCTACTAGAATTCCATCTACCAATATGCTTAAAGGGGTTATCCAGCGCTACAAAAACATGGCCACTTTCCCCCTACTGTTGTCTCCAGTTTGGGTGGGGTTTTGAAACTTAGTTCCATTGAAGTAAATGGAGCTTAATTGCAAACCGCACCTGAAATGGAGACAACAGTAGGGGGAAAAGTGGCCATGTTTTTGAAGCGCTGAATAACCCCTTAAACCACATGTTCCTGTAGACCCAGCGCAGCCGCCTCAGTTCTAAAAGAGTGACTGCTAATTTTTAAACAGGCCAAACCTAACTGCCCCAAACACTTTTTAAGTACTGAATTAAACTGAAACATAGATAAGAAGGACCAATCCTCATGCAACAGAAATACACCCTCAATTGGTGGACGAATGACTAAGTAATCCTCTACAGCTTTCACAGGACAAACAGGTGAGTCAGCGTAACGATTAACACGAACCATAGACCCCTTACCTAATACATCTGTCTTAGAAAAACGAATTAAGATATGTAACTCGTCACCAAGTAATCTAACATCCGACAACATCAGACCGGAGACAGTAGTCTTGTTCCCAGCCACCAGCTCACTGATTCTTAATGCAGCAAAGAAAGCTAAACACAAAGCAACTTTAAACAAAACAACTTCAAATGGAGAAGTACATAGAAGCTGCAAGACGTTACAAACTTTCAGCAATAGCTCCACAGTAATTGGTCTGTGATCCCTCAGAGGAGTTTGTTTCCTGTAACCCTTCATAGCTTGAGAAACAGGAAAGTAACTCATTAGACTCTGACCGCCAAACAGTTTAAGAAAGAAAGACACACCAGCTAAATGCTTTGACAATGTAGCAACGGACCAATTCCTACCAGAAACATGCTCTAAATACGCTAAAGCTAGCCACACATCCCCTTCTAAATACTCAACATCCCTAGCCGTACAAAAACGCTTCCAGTCTATACTCCCAGAGTATAGGGCCCATGTTTTGCTAGATACGGAGTTACACAATAACTTAGGAACTATTCCCAGACGAGATCCCATAGGTTACTTGGGCAGGATACCCCTTCTTGATCCGCTTCGGGCGCCAGGGTTCTGAACGTTGTAAACTGTCAGCGAGATAGAGAATCAGCAATTACATTTTTTTAACCTTCTAGGTATACTGCTTTAAGCCAGATGTTAAAAGATAGACAACATAGCACTAAATGGGGTAACAATTTTACTACCTCAGGGGACTTGGAAGAGAGGCAATTTGCCGCAAAAATAACACCTTTATTATCTGACCTCAGCCGTATTCTCTTGTTCCTAAAATACTGACCCCATATCACTATGGCAACTACAGGAAAAAGTTCTAACAATACAATATTTTTTACTAAGTCATTTTTTATCCAGGACTCAGGCCAACACTCCGCAGACCATTTCCCCACCCAAAAAGCCCCATAACCCATTGAACTGGCTGCATCCGTATACAACAGTAATGACTCTGCATCAACAAAATCCTCCTGCCAGACTGACCTACCATTGAAGCGTGACAAGAACTCATGCCACATGCTTATATCTTCCTTTAACGGTTTAGACAACTGAATGTGCGCACAAGGTGACGCGGTGGACATATATAATCTCCTGGAGAATATGCGGCCCATTGGGATCACTTTAAGTGCAAAGTTTAACAATCCTAAAAGAGATTGCATTTCTTTCAACAATACTTTCTTTTTTACTTAAAAATTGCAATAACAACTTCCTTAATCTGGCTAACTTATCTACTGGGAGACGAAATTCCATGTTTACCGAATCTATAGTAACGCCCAAGAAATCCAAACACTGACAAGGGGGAACAGTTTTGTCTTCTGCAATGGGAATGCCAAAATTGCTAGTAACCAAACAAAATCTACTTAATAACTCTGAACAAACACTTAAACCCGCTCTACCAATAAACAAAAAATCGTCTAAATAATGTATAAAACCCCCTTCTGGCACCCCCACACTAACCACCCATTCAACAAATGTAGCAAAGCTTTCAAAATAAAAACATGAGAGGGTGAAACCCATAGGTAAACATTTGTCAAAAAAGAAATTACCATCAAAGAAAAAACCCAGTGAATTAAAACCCTCCGGATTGACGGGCAAAAGCCGAAAAGCTGATTTAACATCACTTTTTGCCAATAATGCACCAGAACCAAAACTTCTTAAAAGACTCAATGCATCCTCAAAGGAAGCATACTCTACTGATGCATTACTTTTGTCCGTCAATGCGTTTAAAGAATCCCCATCTGGAAAAGATAGATGATGTATTAACCTGAATTAATTTGGTTCCCTTTTGGGAACAATGCCTAAAGGGGACACCCTCGAAGTCAGGAAAAGGAAGGGCGAGAAACGGACCCGCCACCCTCCCTTCTCTCACCTCCTTAAAAAATTTTTTTCCTTCACAACATCCTTAAAATGCTGTACAGATTTTAAATGATCAAGAATAACGCAACCTGACCCGGTATAAGCCGATACATGAAAACCACATGCAAAGCCATTGTAAATTAGGTCAGCCTTCTGTTTGTCTGGGTAGGCTTCTAGCCAAGGGGACATGTTTTGGAGGTTCACTGGCGTCCACTCTTTTAACCACCGCCTCTCTGGTGGTGGGCTGCTGAGACACCTGAGCTGCCTTCTTCAAACAGCGAGACATGGGGTGTTGTCCACCACAGTGAGAGCATTCGTGGCGATACTTACTTACAGTACCCACAGGTTGCTTAGCCATAATTCCTCTTTGAGGTAACATTAAGTTCAGCCACAAACCAACATCCTTAGCACCAAAACGCATATTAGAGTGTACTGGTAATTTTTGACAAATCATTTCGTCATAGGAGAACCATCCCATACCACCGAAATGTCTGAACGCTTCCATAATGCTATCCAGGTGCTGGAATAAGGCTGAACATAACTCAGGGTGTCTTTCCCCAAGGACAGCAGAATAAATACAAAACCCTTAAATCCAATTAAAAATAGATCTGGGCACTTTCTTACGCTCATCCTCCTTGTCCTCTTTTTTTATCAACTTTAACCACAGGATCTTTAACCGAAGGGAGCAATGACAACACATCAACAAACTCTTTTTTCCATATTTTCTCCTTCACCCCATTCTCCAAACATGGAGGAAAGGAGCGCTCTGGAAACAAGGTGGTCATCACCGAAACACCCCAAACATTGGCCAGAGGAACCGCCGCCAGCACCGCTGGACCTTCTCCTGGCCGCCGCTCCTTCTTCTCCTGGATGCCGCTGTGGATCGCCGCCGCCGCTCCTCCGCTCCCCGGACCTCTTCAGTCTTCCTCAGCAGGTAGCTTCTTCATCCAGGGATCAGCGCCGACTGAGCTCCCAGCACTGTGTCTCTGCTTAAATTCAAAACGAGTTTCCCGCACTTTTTCTAACAGCCAATCACAGCTGATCACAGTTCCCAACTCTTTTCCCGCTCGACCGTTGGTCTAATCAGCTGGTAGTAACAGCTGTTCAGTAGATTCTTCTAGCACTGGACTGAACCACCTGTAAGGGGAGAAATAGGGGGGGGGGGGGGGGGGGGACAACAACACAAATAACGGGACAGACCAAGTCTGTCCATACTGTATATCCTAATACAAAAAAGGGGGGGGGGCTTCAATTCCGTGTGTCCCCTCAATAATATGGGGGGGCCCTTAGCAGAATCTGTGCCTCCCTGCTGGGATCAGCCTGAAGTCCACTCCTGGTAGTTGTAGAATTGATCTGCTTTGAATCTGCAGCTTCAAATCTGCGCCATCAAATCTGTACGTGTGAATGCACCCTAACAAACAGACTGCTTCCAGTGATGCAACGCATGCATTGTTACTTTTCTTTTCATTAGACAATGGATTTGGTATATGTTTTTATTGTTCAGTTTATTCCACGTTTTTAGTCCTTTTATTACTACATTTTCTAATGTATAATGTTCTTGGTTTTAGTTTGTTCTCAGGTTCCGACCTTTAGATTCTGGGAAGAATTATAAACCTCCGGCCCCTATGAAGCACAATCCTCCTATGACCTCCCCCGAAACCACAACTGTATCTCCCACCACCACTAACCCCAATTTCCAAAATCTATTAGCACTGATTGACTGGCCGGGACCCCCAACTCCTGTCAGTGACTATACCCTCTCCACCAGTCCTACACATTGTAATTACTATCTGCTGAATCCACAAGAAGTCTATAGAACCCGGGAGAACATAGGAGTGATCATCACCGCTCGGAACCACAATGGTCAACCAAAGCAATATGGGGGAGACTTCTTTCAGGCCAAACTACACTCACCGACACTGAAAGCCGGAGTGACCGGACATGTGACGGACTATAGAAATGGCAGCTACTTGGTCACGTTCCTTCTTCCATGGGCCGGAGAAGCCCAAGTCCAGATCAGGCTCATTCACTCCAGTGAAGCTGTTGATGTCCTGAAGAAGAAACGAGAAGATTCTCCAGGAAAGGTACAAGAAAAGCTCAAAAAAAGGATGATTAGACAATAAGTCTGGGCTCACACTTGATACAAGGCTATATGTCATTTATGATATGTGTCATCATTTCTGGGAATGGGATGCCAGCATATTCCAGATTTGCCAGAAAATATGCTAGAAAATAGCTACTGTAATACTGATACTATATACAAGAATATAACTACTATAATACTGCTCCTATATACAAGAATATAACTACTATAATACTGCTCCTATATACAAGAATATAACTACTATAATACTGCCCCTATATACAAGAATATAACTACTATAATACTGCTCCTATATACACGAATATAACTACTATAATACTGCTCCTATATACAAGAATATAACTACTATAATACTGCTACTATATACAAGAATATAACTAATATAATACTGCCCCTATATACAAGAATATAACTACTATAATACTGCTACTATATACAAGAATATAACTAATATAATACTGCTCCTATATATAGGAATATAACTACTATAATACTGCTCCTATATACAAGAATATAACTACTATAATATTCACAAGCCAAAAAGACAGAAATGGCTGCACATCGCACCCATGGCTGACACGAAAGCTTATTCAGCTACATTTAAAACCAACATCAGAAGTTAGTATATAATTTGGCCAAACCATATTGCCTCATGTACCACGTGCAGGTCTTCTGATACACGAGTCCCTAACCAAGAAAAATCACTGTGCGGGTCAGCGACCACAATCCCCGCAAAACGTGTGCAAGCAGAGAAGGGGGGCCACGGAATGGCCCTGCAACCCCATTGTCACAGGACCAGACCCTAAAGGGCCCCCCCGGACCCCGCCGGCACCGCCGGCGGAAAAAGTGGACGCCAAGCAACACAAGTGTGAACAAGCTCTTCCCTCTCTCTCCATTCCTCTGCAGGTAGAATGGGAGAATACTAGGAGATCCTCCCCTTATGTACACAGGTGCTTCCTGCTAATTGTGGCTAGCACTCGTGCTTTGTAAGAACCATGTGATCCAAATTAGCAGGAAGCACCTGTGTACATAAGGGGAGGATCTCCTAGTACTCTCCCATTCTACCTGCAGAGGAATGGAGAGAGGTAAGAGCTTGTTCACACTTGTGTTTCTTGGCGTCCACTTTTCCGCCGGTGGCGTCTGCGGGGTCCGGGGGGGCCCTTTAGGGTCTGGTCCTGTGACAATGGGGTTGCAGAGCCATTCCGTGGCCCCCCTTCTCTGCTTGCTCACGTTTTGCGGGGATTGTGGTCGCTGACCGACACAGTGATGTTTTTTGGTTAGGGACTCATGTGTATCAGAAGACCTGCACGTGGTACATGAGGCAATATGGTTTGGCCAAATTATATACTAACTTCTGATGTTGGTTTTAAATGAAGCTGAATAAGCTTTCGTGTCAGCCATGGGTGCGATGTGCAGCCATTTCTGTCTTTTTGGTTTGTGTCTATAACTACTATAATACTGCTCCTATATACAAGAATATAACTACTATAATACTGCTCCTATATACAAGAATATAACTACTATAATACTGTCCCTATATACAGGAATATAACTACTATAATACTGCTCCTATATACAAGAATATAACTACTATGATACACGACATGGAGAGAGAGGAGCGGCTGCACATCCCACATATGGCTGACACTCGTGCCGCTAGGCCTATTTTAAAAACCGTCAGGGTGTCGGTATATAATTTGATCAAACCATTATAGCCCCGTGTACCACGTGCAGGTCCCCGGGTTCACACGGGTCCCTACACTGACATACCTACTATAATGAAGCAGTAGAGTGCAGGACGTATAGTGGAAACACCGACCTGATGTGCTTGTACTTGTGGTGCTCCCAGACAAAAGACAAAAAGAAAATAGAGTTTTCAATACTATAATACTGCTCCTATATACAAGAATATAACTACTATAATACTGCTCCTATATACAAGAATATAACTGCTATAATACTGCTCCTATATACAAGAATATAACTACTATAATACTGCTCCTATATACAGGAATATAACTACTATAATACTGCTCCTATATACAGGAATATAACTACTATAATGCACAAGCCAAGTAGTGAAGCAGCAGAAAGATGACCCGTAGCACTCACCAGTCTTCAGGCAGTACGTATCTTTATTTCAGGGTGACATCAAACAGGTTGGTGTGGGGCAGGGGGAGACAGATCCAGCAGATGCTGTGCCCTCGGGCTACAGCCGTTTCGCGGGTAAACTTCCCGCTTTCTCAAGCCACTGAGGTTCAAACCCGGGAGTCAGTTAGTAACCTCTCACTCTGACGTCACCGGTGGGGGGTGTGATAGCACACAAACATAAACACAAACACACGTGGTGGAAAAGTGACACATTAAAAATGTAACAAGATGTGGAGGAAAGATGGGTTAGTTACATAAAGTACATAGTATTAGGGATCGAAGTGATCCTGAACATTGCTGGCCGCTTCTGAGTAGAATCGGTGTTCCAGTAGTTTTGCCAAAGCAAACTTTATGAATGAACTGTAGAGTAGTAGTGTAGTACCGTTCTTGGCCACACTGGTGCTGCACTCATACCAGCTTCAGCTAATGTGTCAGTTTTGTATCCAATTGGAGATGAGGCAATTAAATGTGGCAGAAACTTCAATGGGCAGACTTGGTTACAGGAAAGCCACCAGTTCATTGCGCTCATTTAGTCCCAGGCCTCCTAAGGCGTTTGTCCTAGAAATCCATTTTGCCTCTTTCCTTAGAAGCAATTTGTGGCGATCTGTGCCTGGGGACCAGGTGTTAACTCTTTCTATCCCAGCAAAGGACAGGGCATTCTGGTCACTGTTGTGCGCGCTTCTGATGTGGTCGATCAGCCGATAACATCCTTGTCCGGTCCTAATGGATCTAAGGTGTTCTTGGAATCTTTTGAAGAAGCTTCTTATTGTGGATCCTATATAGAACCTCCTACAGGGGCAGAAGATAGCATATACTATGTAGTCGCTACGACAGCAAATGGGTTGGCGTACTTCAGCCTGATAGGCTCCCAGTGTGACCCGGGGGCCTTGTTCCATGAAGTTGCAGTAGTTGCACCTGCCACATTTCTTGTTCCCTGCGGGGTTTAGTTGCTGTAACCAGTTCTTCTTCTGGTTGCCTGATTTAAAGTTACTTGATACCAGGACGTTTTTTAATGTTTTGCTTCTTCTGAATGAAATGAGAGGTTTTTTTGCAGCGATCTCTCCTATGGCGTTATCACTTTCCAGTATATGCCAATTGTTATATATCACTTGTCTTATAGTGTTAGCTGCTAGACTGTACTTGAAGGTGAAGATAAATCTTTGATCTTTTTCTTCCTTTTTCTTTTTTTTAAAAAGGTCCTTCCTGGGTATTTTTCTCACTTTTTCCAGGGCTGTATTTATTACGTGCAGTGGGTACTCCCTTTGGAGCAGGTCAGTTTTGAGTCTTGCTGCTTGTTCTTCAAAGTCCGAATCAGCTTCATTTATTTTTCTAAGCCTGATGAATTGGCCGTACGGGATCGCTGTTTTCACATGTGTCGGGTGATAACTGTTGAAGTGCAGGTAGCTATTTGTTGCTGTGGGTTTTTTAAAACCTTTTGTGGTGACTCCATCGCAGGTTTTTTCAACTTTTACATCCAGAAACTCTATTGAGGTTTCACTGAAATTGCTTGTAAAGTACATATTGAAAGTGTTATTTGCATTCAGGTATATTATGAATTGATCAAATTCTTCTTTAGTGCCTTCCCAGGCAATGAAGATGTCATCCACAAATCTGGTATATTTTTTAATCTTTAGTATACATGGGTTGGTGGCATTAAAGATAAACTTTTCCTCAAAAGCAGCAAGATAAAGATTTGCAAATGTGCATGCTACCGGCGTCCCCATTGCAGTCCCGGATCTCTGTGTGTACCATTTGTCATTAAAAGTGAAGCAGTTATTAGTGAGTATTAGCTCTAGAGCCTCACAGACAAAGCTTATGAACTCCTCACTTTTTTCGGCTGCTTGTAAGAAAGAGCCGATTACCTCGATCCCTTTTCCCTGTGGGATCTTGGTGTATAAGCTCTCGACGTCTATCGAAGCTAAATTCCAAGAATTTTCCCACGTGCCATCTTTAAGGATTTTCAGGAATTCGGTCGTATCCTTGCAATAGGATGGAGTTGAGTCCAGTATTGGTCTGAGCAACCAGTCGATGTACTTGGATAAGGATTCGGTGGGGCTGCCTATCCCCGAGACTATTGGTCTACCTGGGGGGGCTGTGAGAGACTTGTGAGTCTTGGGTAGGAAATACCATCTTGGTCTCTTTGGGTTTTCAGCCACTAATTTCTCTGCAGTCTTTTTACTGATCACATTCCTTTCCATGCTTTTTCTCAGAAATGTCTGGATTTTACTCTGGATTTTCACCGTGGGATCAGAGGGGAGGGGTTCGTAAATTTCTTTGTTCAGGAGTTGTCTTTCTGCTTCTTTTAAGTAGTAGCCCTGTGACATCACTACTATATTGCCGCCTTTGTCGGCCTTTTTTATGACTAGATCTGTGCGGGATTTTAACCATTTGAGGGCTTTTTGCTCTTTTTGGGTCAAGTTGGGGTCCGCTTGGGGGTAGATGAGTGCCTTCATGTCCCTCTGTACTGCATTGTGGAAAACATCAATATTGCTGCCTTTTTGTATTTGGGGGTTAAAGCTGGATTTATTTCCCCCTTTGAACTCTGACATGCTGGGTTCAGTGGTATTTATGGCAACTCTATCGGGTCGAAACAATCCCGTTACCCGAGACACCATAAGTGACACTTCCTACACTTAAAACACATTTGTGAACGCATTGCTTACCACTGAATGCGATAGTGCCGACATCTCTTTGTAGCTTGTGTGATTTAATTGACTGTACTTTTGTCTGAGCACATCGCGGTGGTTCAGTTCTGATTTATGTCTGCAAGTGATATGAAAGAAGAATTATTGGTTCAGGACGTGGCAGAGTTGGCTCTGGGTGCAGGGAGAGAAGGTGTGGAGGATTTCTTTGAGCAATGCGATCTCAAAGAAGATTTACAACTTATAAGTACCAAAAGCCTCGAGTTCAAAATCATCCAGCTGGCAGAGAAAGAAATCAGATTATTCTGGACTGTAAAATCACTAAAATCGTATAAAAATGCCAAAAGGGTCCCAAGAGGACTGAGAATATATAAAGAAGTATCACAGTTCCAAGAAGATCAGAGTTTCCTTGCAGAGTGGACTGAACTTCAACTCGAGAGCTCATTCAAATTCATGCTGCTGACACTTAAACGCAATGAAGAAGAGTATGAAAAAGTGACCACAGAGCTATGTAAGGCAAAGATTGAACTGAGGACAAGACAAACGGAACAACAAAACCAGCAATTCTGCAGGCGACTAGAGAGAAGACTAGTTCCCTTACAAACAGAAATTAAAGAAAGAAAAAAAGACAAATTTATACGTGACAGAAAAGATTACGAAGAAGGAAAGGTTTTTTCCTGGCAAGAAAAGAAAAAAACAAACAGGAGTTACAGGAAAAAGACACCAAAACAAACCCGCAAAACAAAAGATTATTGGACCACAGAAACGGAATCTAGCTCTTCAGATGAGCAAAGTAAAACTACAGGGAATCCAGGAAGGAGCACATCGGAAGCTGCAGGAACATCAAAAAACGCACCAAAAACCACACCAACCCCTTTAGAAGGAGAAGAACACGGAGAGGAAGGGGTAAAACAAAAAAGAACGACCAGAACAGCAGAGAAGAAGAGGAAGGTCACCTGGAAAGACCTCCACTAACAAAGAAAAACAATAAATACTCGGTCGTAAATTTATCTGGAGTGGATCTTGATAAGGACTGTTTAGACTTACTGGAAAAAGGACTTAACTATTGCATACCTGAAGAATTCAACAGTGCTGACTTCGAAATTGATCTCTATAAGGGCATCAGAAAAATTAATCTATGCAAATTTTTCAAGCAGAACAAGTATAATAACCAAAATAAAGAAAAACGGGAAGGTGAAATGCAGATAGTAGTGGGACCCCTAGGCTTCAGCGCAGCCTCAGACCTCTCAGCAGAGGAACGTGCCAGTATAATCACATTGGCTGAATTAAGTAATGACACTGCCATAAATACCACTGAACCCAGCATGTCAGAGTTCAAAGGGGGAAATAAATCCAGCTTTAACCCCCAAATACAAAAAGGCAGCAATATTGATGTTTTCCACAATGCAGTACAGAGGGACATGAAGGCACTCATCTACCCCCAAGCGGACCCCAACTTGACCCAAAAAGAGCAAAAAGCCCTCAAATGGTTAAAATCCCGCACAGATCTAGTCATAAAAAAGGCCGACAAAGGCGGCAATATAGTAGTGATGTCACAGGGCTACTACTTAAAAGAAGCAGAAAGACAACTCCTGAACAAAGAAATTTACGAACCCCTCCCCTCTGATCCCACGGTGAAAATCCAGAGTAAAATCCAGACATTTCTGAGAAAAAGCATGGAAAGGAATGTGATCAGTAAAAAGACTGCAGAGAAATTAGTGGCTGAAAACCCAAAGAGACCAAGATGGTATTTCCTACCCAAGACTCACAAGTCTCTCACAGCCCCCCCAGGTAGACCAATAGTCTCGGGGATAGGCAGCCCCACCGAATCCTTATCCAAGTACATCGACTGGTTGCTCAGACCAATACTGGACTCAACTCCATCCTATTGCAAGGATACGACCGAATTCCTGAAAATCCTTAAAGATGGCACGTGGGAAAATTCTTGGAATTTAGCTTCGATAGACGTCGAGAGCTTATACACCAAGATCCCACAGGGAAAAGGGATCGAGGTAATCGTCTCTTTCTTACAAGCAGCCGAAAAAAGTGAGGAGTTCATAAGCTTTGTCTGTGAGGCTCTAGAGCTAATACTCACTAATAACTGCTTCACTTTTAATGACAAATGGTACACACAGAGATCCGGGACTGCAATGGGGACGCCGGTAGCATGCACATTTGCAAATCTTTATCTTGCTGCTTTTGAGGAAAAGTTTATCTTTAATGCCACCAACCCATGTATACTAAAGATTAAAAAATATACCAGATTTGTGGATGACATCTTCATTGCCTGGGAAGGCACTAAAGAAGAATTTGATCAATTCATAATATACCTGAATGCAAATAAGACTTTCAATATGTACTTTACAAGCAATTTCAGTGAAACCTCAATAGAGTTTCTGGATGTAAAAGTTGAAAAAACCTGCGATGGAGTCACCACAAAAGGTTTTAAAAAACCCACAGCAACAAATAGCTACCTGCACTTCAACAGTTATCACCCGACACATGTGAAAACAGCGATCCCGTACGGCCAATTCATCAGGCTTAGAAAAATAAATGAAGCTGATTCGGACTTTGAAGAACAAGCAGCAAGACTCAAAACTGACCTGCTCCAAAGGGAGTACCCACTGCACGTAATAAATACAGCCCTGGAAAAAGTGAGAAAAATACCCAGGAAGGACCTTTTTAAAAAAAAGAAAAAGGAAGAAAAAGATCAAAGATTTATCTTCACCTTCAAGTACAGTCCAGCAGCTAACACTATAAGACAAGTGATATATAACAATTGGCATATACTGGAAAGTGATAACGCCATAGGAGAGATCGCTGCAAAAAAACCTCTCATTTCATTCAGAAGAAGCAAAACATTAAAAAACGTCCTGGTATCAAGTAACTTTAAATCAGGCAACCAGAAGAAGAACTGGTTACAGCAACTAAACCCCGCAGGGAACAAGAAATGTGGCAGGTGCAACTACTGCAACTTCATGGAACAAGGCCCCCGGGTCACACTGGGAGCCTATCAGGCTGAAGTACGCCAACCCATTTGCTGTCGTAGCGACTACATAGTATATGCTATCTTCTGCCCCTGTAGGAGGTTCTATATAGGATCCACAATAAGAAGCTTCTTCAAAAGATTCCAAGAACACCTTAGATCCATTAGGACCGGACAAGGATGTTATCGGCTGATCGACCACATCAGAAGCGCGCACAACAGTGACCAGAATGCCCTGTCCTTTGCTGGGATAGAAAGAGTTAACACCTGGTCCCCAGGCACAGATCGCCACAAATTGCTTCTAAGGAAAGAGGCAAAATGGATTTCTAGGACAAACGCCTTAGGAGGCCTGGGACTAAATGAGCGCAATGAACTGGTGGCTTTCCTGTAACCAAGTCTGCCCATTGAAGTTTCTGCCACATTTAATTGCCTCATCTCCAATTGGATACAAAACTGACACATTAGCTGAAGCTGGTATGAGTGCAGCACCAGTGTGGCCAAGAACGGTACTACACTACTACTCTACAGTTCATTCATAAAGTTTGCTTTGGCAAAACTACTGGAACACCGATTCTACTCAGAAGCGGCCAGCAATGTTCAGGATCACTTCGATCCCTAATACTATGTACTTTATGTAACTAACCCATCTTTCCTCCACATCTTGTTACATTTTTAATGTGTCACTTTTCCACCACGTGTGTTTGTGTTTATGTTTGTGTGCTGTCACACCCCCCACCGGTGACGTCAGAGTGAGAGGTTACTAACTGACTCCCGGGTTTGAACCTCAGTGGCTTGAGAAAGCGGGAAGTTTACCCGCGAAACGGCTGTAGCCCGAGGGCACAGCATCTGCTGGATCTGTCTCCCCCTGCCCCACACCAACCTGTTTGATGTCACCCTGAAATAAAGATACGTACTGCCTGAAGACTGGTGAGTGCTACGGGTCATCTTTCTGCTGCTTCACTACTTGGCTTGTGCATTATATTGGATTAACTTACCTCTGCATACCTGTCTGAGCACCACATAAAGGCAACTCTATCGGGTCTAAACAATCCCGTTACCCGAGACACCATAAGTGACACTTCCTACACTTAAAACACATTTGTGAACGCATTGCTTACCACTGAATGCGATAGTGCCGACATCTCTTTGTAGCTTGTGTGATATAACTACTATAATACTGCTCCTATATACAGGGATATAACTACTATAATACTGCTCCTATATACAAGAATATAACAACTATAATATTCCTTCTATGTACAATTATATCCTATGCTTCCCCTTTGCAGGTGTATTTTAGTGGGTATTTCCAGTTTAATGGCAGCAGTGCGGTGACGGAGTGTAACCTGGAGGTGTCAGGACAGGACGTGTGCACATATAAGAACCCTGTAAGTGGAGACATCTGGCAGTGCGTGCGACCACAGAAGATGCCGTGTAACTCCCTGGTCTATCACTCCATGGGTGGATACCGCAAGGTGACAAACCATCTTGAGGACTCTCTGCTGGATGGGTGAGTGCAGTGAGTGGGTGATGTTTGGACACACCTTTTCATTCTGTGTTTTTTCTTTTATTCTTTTTTATATTGTATATTCATATCAAAGAGTAGACAACTATAAAGGAACTCATAAAATTAAAGCGAATGTGCCTGCGGTACATTGCTTTTCTGTGTTTACCATGAATAGACCGGCGTTGGCACAGGGAAGACAGTGCCGCGGTCATTTTTAAAACCGTGGCCCAGATCTTGTGCACAGCGTTGGTTTATTATAAAGCACCGGCCTGGCCTTAAAGTGACACTGGTGCAAACTGGCCACAGCAACCAATCACAGCTCCTCTTTCCTTTCACCAGAGATGGAAGCTGAGCTGTGATTGGTTCCTGTGGGCAGTTTGCACCAGTCTCAATTTTACACCCTTTGATAAATCTCCCCCTCTGACTTCTCTACACAGGTGTAAAGGGTAAATTTAGCAGTTTTCATACCCTATATTATATCATACGTCATGGTGCTTGTTCCATAAAAACGTAATCTTTTATCATCTGCGCACTGTGCTCCCTGGACAAGGCTTCACGGTAGAAGCGCCACTTAGCCCCGCCCATGTCACCACCATAGGCTTCGCCCCCCTGATGTCATCGATGCATAGGCCTAGACCTTAAGGGGGCGGGGCCTATGCATCAATTACATCATGGGGCACGGCCCACGGGGCGATGTGGGCGGGGCTAAGTGGTGCTTTGGTCGAGAAGCCCTGCCCAGGTAGCACAATCCGCAGATGATAAAAGATCACTTTTTACTGGAACAAGCATAATGACGTATGATATAAAATAAGGTATGAAAACTGCAAAACTTACCCATTACACCTGTGTAGAGAAGTCAGAATGCAAAAAGGGGGTGACTAAGTATGGTGGCCTGCCCTGCCGGTGTGCAGTGATGGACAGTCATAGGTTAGATGGAACAGCGTGACTCCACTGGTGTGAACTAGCATAGCATAGATCAGTGTTATCAGCGATCTATGCATAGAGCCTGCCTGAGATAAAACTCTTTGCATAGAAAACCAATCCGACAGGACCGAGGTAAGTGATCACTCAGTGACAGGACCTTGTATTGTTAGTGAGTACCTTAACCGCCGTGAACGCTATAGATTACAGCGTTTAAGGAGTTAAGGATAGGCAGCTGCAGGATCGCAGCTGCCTGTCATTATGCTTGGATCCCCGGACACTGATGTGTGCAGGACCGCTCTCAGCGGTCCCGCACACATCTACAGCCCCTCACTGTCAGGAACGTACATATACATTCCTACTGCACAGGATATGTGCAGCAGGAACGTATATCTATGTATTGCTGACATGAAAGGGTTAAGTTAGGGTACTGATGGCCATGGAATCGGGGACTATTCAAACACAGTGATTCAGCTGGGGCTGAATCCATGTAGAGAGACATCCGCCTACACTAACACGTAGGACGCTGAATGTCACATGATCAGGGAGTTCTGGTCCACCTATTGGAAGAGCTATTTGTCCGGGAGAACCTTGCACTTAGCTAAACTATTGACTAGTTTGGTACCTTAGTTACTTGTAGAACCCTTCAGAGGTAGCAGAGGTAGAGAAGACAGTCCTTCAGTGTGAATAGGTTAGTCCCGTCCTTTACCGCAGTCCCTACATGCGGTGCTCTAGCTGGACATAGCTAGGATCCAGCAGTCAGAAGAATTAACAGAAGTCCTGCACAAGACTACTGGCAGCAGGCCAGGGCCTGGAAGAACACGGTCAGCAGGCTCTGTGAAGGTATGCCCTCTCATACACTAACAATACTACTAAACCCACTACTCCCACCCCACTATATATATATATATATATATATATATATATATATATATATATATAGCAAACAGGAGGGGATCTGATAAGCTTAGTAATAACCGATTGGTTGGTAGAAATCAGAAGTGAGTGGCAGTAAATACACATTCAATAATAGAAACATCAGTTAACCCTTATACACTTCTGACTATCAGCCATTCAATAGAACAGTGACATCTGGTGGTGGAAGATGCATACTACAGACTTCAGTCTCAGAGTTTACAAAAACATATGGTACCGACTTATACTTGTTAGAAAAGACAGTGGGCCTGCTCTGGGACACTGCAGTAACAGTAAACGTACATAGGTCACATGCAGTGTAATTCTATCCGCTACCTCAAAACCAGGTTTAGGCTGTGTTCCCACATTCCCAGTTTCTATACTGAAATTGTCTGTCTGAAATGTGATCAGCATTACCAGGCATGTCCTATTGTGTATGGTAAAGACTGTTAGTAAATCATGTTCTGCTGCTCATAAAGCATTATCTATGCAGAGCAGTTCTTAACGTAAATGTGGAAACATGGGCCAAAAGGCTAATTGTATTTATCCTATAGCTCATTCTATTCTACCTCTTATTATCCTCTTTCAGCTCTGTAACCAATAAGATTGTACCTGGCTCACTACCTCCAATCACTGTCATGTCTGACTATTGCTCAATAGGTAAGATGCAGTATTACAGGGTATACGCTATGCAACTGTACTGCTCTGACAGAACAATTTTCGTATCTCAACTTCCCTGAAGGAATTCATTTTATTACCAACACCAACTGCTATAATACTGCTCTGATGTACAAACATATAACTACAGTAATACTGCTCCTAAATACAATATAACTACTATAATACTGTTCCTATTTACAAGAATATAACTACTATAATACTGCTCCTATGTACAGGGATATAACTACCATAATACTGCTCCTATACACAGGAATATAACTACTATAATACTGCCCCTATATACAAGAATATAACTACTATAATACTGCTCCTATATACAAGAATATAACTACCATAATACTGCTCCTATATACAAGAATATAACTACTATAATACTGCTCCTATATACAAGAATATAACTACTATAATACTGCTCTTATATACAAGAATATAACTACTATAATACTGCCCCCATATACAGGAATATAACTACTATAATACTGCTCCTATATACAGGAATATAACTACTATAATACTGCCCCCTATATACAGGAATATAGCTACTATAATACTGCCTCCTATATACAGGAATATAACTACTTTAATACTGCCCCCTATATACAGGGATATAACTACTATAATACTGCTCCTATATACAAGAATATAACTACTATAATACTGCCCCCTATATACAGGAATATAACTACTATAATACTGCTCCTATATACAGGAATATAACTGCTGTATTACTGCCTCCTATATACAAGAATATAACTAATATAATACTGCTCCTATATGCAAGAATATAACTGCTGTAATACTGCTTCTATATACAGGAATATAACTACTATAATACTGCCTCCTATATACAGGAATATAACTACTATAATACTGCCCCCTATATACAGGGATATAACTACTATAATACTGCTCCTATATACAGGAATATAACTGCTATAATTCTGCTCCTATATACAGGAATATAACTACTATAATACTGCCTCCTATATACAAGAATATAACTACTATAATACTGCTACTATATGCAAGAATATAGCTACTATAATACTGCCCCCTATATACAGGAATATAACTGCTATAATTCTGCTCCTATATACAGGAATATAACTACTATAATACTGCCTCCTATATACAAGAATATAACTACTATAATCTCTAAAGCAGAATGCGGTCGGCACCACTGACGCTGTGATAGCAGGAGGATATGCAGTGACACAGAAATTCCAACGGGGTGCTCCGTACAACAGAAGAATGTGTAATGTAAACAGTGAAGACAGAGGTCCGGGCACTCACCGATCTTCAGGAATCTTTATTCAGGCACAGTATACATCAGGGAAGGGAGGACGGGTGAAAGTGCGGGCGTACGCTACCCCAGGACAGCTGTTTCCCAACAGCTGTCCTGGGGTAGCGTACGCCCGCACTTTCACCCGTCCTCCCTTCCCTGATGTATACTGTGCCTGAATAAAGATTCCTGAAGATCGGTGAGTGCCCGGACCTCTGTCTTCACTGTTTACATAACTACTATAATACTGCTTGCATAGAGATTCAAATATAAATACTATATCAGTCTCTTCTGTAGACAACAATATATATTCAGTAAGGTAGAGATGATTTACCTATATCCTGTTGCATATTGTATTTATATAGATAGATGTGAAATTTTAAAAGCTCACTTTCTCCCCATCTCATCCCTTATCTCTCCTTTGTCTTGTAGGCCTCACCTCTAACCTCTCGGTCTGCAGACCTGGCCAGGAGCCTCGGCGGCCCTCTGGGTTCTATTATAATGATAGCTGGACATCACTCACATGCTTAGGACGCCATTTCCCTCGACCTGTGGACGCTCTCACCTGCCTGAAAGGGAAAGACATCCACATGTTTGGAGACTCAACTCTCCGCCAGTGGTTTGAATATCTGGAGAGATTTATTCCCAGTAAGAAATTCAAAGGATTTTATAAATCGAAATGTTGTCTTAACAAACTGCAGGTTGGGAGGGGGTGTGGGAAAATACTTACCTTTCTCACTTTTCCTCTAAGCATTCACTTTCTTCTTTTGAAGGTCTCAAGAGGATAGACCTGCACGTTACCTACCAGTCAGGACCTCTCATAGCCGTAGATGCTGATGCTGGTCTGATCATGCGATGGCGCGCCCATGGACCACCTTTAAGGACTACCAAGACCATGATGGCTGACCTCCACTATGAAGCAGCTGATTTGGCTGGGATTGGTGGAGGACCTCACACTGTCATAGTGCTGACTCTATGGGCTCATTTTACCACCTACCCTGTGAGGGTTTACATAGAACGACTGGAGAGAGTCCGTCAGTCAATATCATCTCTGCTGTTTCGAAGCCCTCAGACGACGGTGATCATCAAATCGGCCAACACAGGTTATAAGACAATATACGGCAGTGACTGGTTGTCCCTTCAGCTGGACACATTACTGAGGGCAGCCTTCAAGGGAACCAGGGTCGTAATCCTGGATGTCTGGGACATGACGTCCTGCCACTATCTTCCAGATGACATCCACCCAGGACCTCCAATCATCAAGAACGAGGTGGACCTGATGTTGTCTTATATTTGTCCTTAATGATGGGACACTACACTGTTGTAGTCCTTCCTATGTTTTAATAGGAACAATTAAAAATGTTAAATTTAACATTTTAATGGGTATAAAGCATTTCTATGGATATAGTAATGACCATGATATTCTTTTCCTGTCTTTATGTGTTTATTATGGTGCATTAAAAGGGTTGTTCACCAATTTTTTTTTTCTTCCAAATCAACTGGTGCCATAAAGTGCCAGAGATTTGTAATTCACTTCTATTAAAAAATCTTAAGTCTTCCAGTACTTATTAGCTGCTGTTTGTCCTGCAGGAAGTGGTGTTTTCTTTCCTGTCTGACACAGTGCTCTCTGTTGCCTCCTCTGTTCATGTCAGGAACTGTCCAGAGCAGCAGCAAATCCCCATAGAAAACCTCTCCTGCTCTCCAGACTGGAAATAATACAACTTCCTGCTGGGCATACAGCAGCTGATAAGTACTGGAAGGCTTGAGATTTTTTAATAGAAGTTAATTACAAATCTCTGGCACTTTATGGCAGCAGTTGATTTGAAAGAAAAAAAATTTTGGTGTACAACCCCTTTAATAGAAAAAGATACAGCAAAAAGATCCCTGTTCTCAGGGAGACCAGCCAAAGAAGACACTGTCGGCTAAATGCAGCGCTCAATACAGTGAAATCCTAGGTGTATTGCCCCCTGGGAAACATCAGTATGCACATAGAAAAAGAAGAATATCACAGCTCTTACATATGAAGAATACAGGAGATTGAGGTCACATGCAGTACACAACCAGGACTTGCCAGAGAATCCCTTAATATTCCTGTAGCCTTGTGGAAAACTCCTTTTTTTTTTACTTTAAATCAATTTAAATAAGAAGTCTGGCCTCAGCCAGTTTTTCATAGGTGGCAGGGGCAGGGGAGAGAGTAACAATGAAGCATTGCTTACCTCTCCCTGTGCCCATGACGCGCCATCTGATGTCCCACCAGAAGGCACTTTCCGAGTTGTGATGACGTCATAACTCGGGGGAAAATGCTAGTCCTGGCTGATGGACATGCTAAAGAGGCACAGGGAGAGGTGAGTTAATACCCTTTGTTATTTCCCCCTTTAAATAAAACACCCTGGAGGCTGGACTCCTTTTAAAGAAATCTTTATAAGAAGGAGTTGTCCTACAAATCACTACATGAAACTAAAGAAGTAAGCAAATTACACCTCCACCTCCAAGCTGATGCTCCACCTCCACCCATAATTGGTAAAAAGAAGGGGGGATAGTCTTCGAGGGTGGAGGAGTCATAGGGTTGGTGCTGTTCTTTGGGCCTACTGCTGTAGTGGGTGGGGAGAGAGAGTATAGAAAAAAGTTAGCAAACTGACGAATGCTGCCGTGGTATAGATGGATGACACAAAGTTATCAGAAGGAGGTGTGGTATTCCACCACGGGTGTTTCTGTTTGGAACACCCCTGGCAAAAGCCTGGTACCTCAAAACTAAAGTGGTTATGAAGTATTGTATAAGTTTGGCCACTAGATGTCAGTATTATGTGTATTGATGTATATATGTTGCACAGCTGTAGTCATGTAAGGGTTACTGTATTGTATCGTGTGATTCTGTACACCAATGAGAGAGACTCTTTCCTTCTACCTATCTCTATCTTACTATCTCTCACGCTCTCTTCTCCACCACTCACAGGAGCTGTTACATACACCCTGTAGGAAGGAGTCATTTGGGGAGAGGAAGTGTAGATCCAGACTTAGTTCAGTCTTTCTTTCTTTGTTTCTCAGTGGAGCAAGACACACAGACCAGGCATACCTGCTGAGGTTAGCCAGGTTCCCTGTCTGGGACAGATCAGCTGAAGTGTACAGAACACAGAGACTTTCTTTCTTGAAGCAACCTTTCCACTAAAGATGCAGTGCCAAACACCTAAAGAGAGGACAAGTCAAGGATCACCCCAACCCACGCTGTGAACATCTCTAAAAGTGCAGGACAGTATCCTAAAGCAGAGGAACTGATCCGGATAGAGCAAAGCAGCCAAGAGCCTACGTACTCTATCTCGCAGCGCAGGTGACACCGGAAAATTTCGGACACTTAGCTCATCTCAGGTACCTAAGACTGGGGCTTGTGTCACCTTGATAGGACGGGTACCCCGACACTGCAGGACAAAAGGTGGTATAACAGCAAAGGTCAAAACATGGGCACAAGTATTCTTCTTCTGTCAAGTATTCTTCTCAAGTATTCTTCTTCTTCTAAAGTTCCGGCAGAGCACAGTACTACATTGGGTTGAGACTCTAATGACAAACTCCTCTCCACTACTCTGAACTCTCTACTCTTCTCAGCACGCAACCAAGTCAGCACAGCAATTTCGCTCTCTACTTCAGTATCTCTCCGCACAGATCTAGTGAACGCAAGTCTGTATCTTAACAGTCATGACGTGCTAGTATAGAAAAATGTATTTATTTTACCGACTCAGTGATCATTGCACCAGCACCTACACACAAGCTACACCGTCCTTGGGTCATTTCCCCTTTCTGTGGGTGGTGGTACCAACAGTCCGGGTGGGTCACCTCTCCACTCCAGACCACTGTTATAAGCTCCCAAAGGACCCATCACAACCCGGCAGTTCACCAACCATTGGGGATCAATATAGTCAGCCACAAAAAACTAAAAGCCACTATACCATCACACCTGTGAGCTGAGTTAGGACTGGTGTCACGACAACCTCCTAACCGGCTGAGCTATATTCAACCGACCATCCACCATACGAGTGGCGCCACACAGTACCACCTATTAAGTGACCAGTCGCAGCTGCAGGGCAGCCACCACAAAGGCATCCTAAGGCAACACAATGCAAACCTCTAACTAAAGAAGCCAAATAAAAAAGGACAGGGCTTCACTTTCTACCTCCAACTGTTTCCCGAGACTCAAACCACAGATGTGGGACGTTGGGCTGGGGTGGTTGCCGGATCAGGAGCTGTAGATGTTGAGGTTTCTTTAGTAGGTGCTGTTGTCTCCTTAGATAGTGCGGCCTTCCTCCTGCCTGGCTTCTGGTTCCTCTTACACTTCCTCTGCGAATCTGACACATGTGAAAGGACAAAAGTTTCCTTTGCCTCTGCTGTTTCTCATCATATACTTGAGCTCTATAAAAAAAAAAAAAAAAAAATTACAAGAAGTGTACAATACACCAGTGAAACAAAAACCTATGCATGGGCGAGCACCATCTTATCATAGAACGGCACATGTGGCTACTAAAAGTCAGGACCTACTTTGTTCTGTAAGGACTTTCACCTCTTACATTAATTTTACTCTAAAATGAGAACTAATACGTCAAAACTGTTTTTCTTTTAGCGCTGGTGGGGCCAGTTTAGGGGGTTCCAGTTAGTTCTGTAGTTTAGTCTAGTCAACGCTACATGCCATGACCCGGGGTAGCTTGGTGGTAACAGGTGTGGGCCAGCTGGGGTTTTGTATGGCCACTTGTCACAGTGTGATACCCACCCCCATACACACTGGCACTAGCTTTGTAAGGGTAACACAATGTGTGGGTGCAGGTGCGGAGTAAGGACTGACTCCAAGACTTAACCAAGGTGGAACTTTACCTAGAAATCTCTTCAGTGCAATACAGGGATTGACAGCTGAGCAAAAATATCACAAACGTAGTGCGGAACAATGTCCTTTTCCTTTGATAGACAACACAGAGAGTTTTGTTTCAGGTGCTTGAGGTGGTACCTTACTCCTTACCGCCTCTCACTGATATATCCAGAAGCCTCCAATGTGTGTTGGAGATGTCTTAAAGATACAGGTACAATTATGCCATTATTTGGTGGAGGTGTACATTGGTGCTACCAATCTGGAGGCAGGTATTCAAGCAAATATAGAAGGTGACCAGAGTGACACTGCCAAGAGACCCAAATATTGTTTTACTTTCCTTAGGTCTAGAGGGACTATCCTAACTCGACCTGGTGTGGTGTCCCACCACGGGTGTTGCTTATGGTTACACCCTTTGCAAAAGTCTGGTGCAAACTGCGGTGATGAAGCAGTACCTAAGTTTCGCCACAAGATGTCACTTTTGAATGTAACAGTACTTATGTTTTTCACAGCTGTAGGTAACCAAAGAGTTATGGTGTATTGCGATCTGTGTACCAATGAGGACCTTCTCTTCTCTCTGCCTATCTCTGAGCTCCTTTCTTCTATATTTCTCTTCTCCACCACTCACAGGGATTGTTGCATCCAACCACTCACAGGGATTGTTGCAGGTCCATCTGGGCTCTGGCTTTGCCAGGTCCCAACTCTAGAGAGAGCTACACTCGGCAAGTTCTTAGTCTAGTGGTTGAGCAGAGTAGACGTATATGGGAGACTTAATCACCAGTTTTTTGAAAACAGCACTTTGCAGTGTTAAGCTACTCTAGGGAGAGGACAAGTCAGAGAAAAACCCAACCCACACCGAGAACCAGTCTAAAAGGGCAGGACAGTCTCCTGATAACAAGAGGAACTGATCTAGATAGAGCAAAGTTGCTAGAAGCCTATATACTGTATCTCACAGCGCGGGTGTCACCAGGAAACCTTGGCCACTCTGCTCATCCCAGGTAACAGGGTCTGGGGCTTGTGTCACCCTCTAGGACGGGTCACCCAACACTGGTGGGCCGTAGGTGGTTTAAAGACAAGAAGTCAAAACACAGGCAAAAGTAAAAGTCTTCTCTCAAGTCTACAGTATTCTACTTCTTCTTCCAAAGTTCCAGCAGAGTACACTTCTACCCTGGGTTGGGACTCTCAGGACACACTCCTCTCCTCTACTCTGAACCTGCAGTACAAACTCCTCCCCGCCACGCTAAACTCTCAACACTAACTCCTCTCAACTACTCTCTACTCTTTCACTCAGAAGGTCCGTTCCTGTCTTGTCTAGTCTACAGTCTGCTATTAAATGCTGTATAAAGTATACTCTCAGTAAAGAAGATTTATTTATGCTAACGGGACTCAGTGATTCTTGTTTATGCACCTACACAGTGGAAACCACATCTTGGGTCATCTCCCCTTTGAGGTGGCGGTACCGATAGTCCGGGTGGGTCACAAATCCACTCCGGACCACTGTGATATTTGCTCAAGGGACCCCCTCACAACCCGGCAGGTCACCGACCACAAGAAAAAGGGTATATATGTATGGATCAGTGCCGGCACAGGGATGCCGGTGCCACAGTCCTATTTTTGAACCACCGTCTGGCTTGCGTGCACGGTGCTGGTCTATTCCCCGACACCAGACCGGCATGAAGCACTGGAGACGGGCCCGCCCACACCCAGTGTGATAAAACCCCCTCCCCTCTGTGATGCGGCTCCATTTATTCTAATGGAACTGCGTCACAGATGGGAGATCGTCACACTTGGCGCCGATGCTTCATGCCGGGCTGGTGCTGGGGAATAGACTGGCGCCGTGCAGTGGAACAGAGAGGAGGTTAAAAAAAAGGCTGTGGCACCATCATCCCCGCACCGGCACCGATCCATTCATGTAAAAAACTTAAAGCCATGCACCTGATGGTACTGTCGCTTTAAGATGTAAGTTTACCTTTCTTTTTTACTTGTTATGAAGTTCAGCCATTCGGTCATCTTTACTGACTGTAATGTGATTATGATTACCTGCTGTCACTGCTGCTTTGTCGCTGTGTTTGCATCTTTGTCATATTGGAAAGGATAAAATCAATAAAATATTTGTCAAAGTATTAAGCTTGGCAGCTATTGATTAGCGTGAGAAAATCCACATTCCAGGAGACATCGGCACATGGAGCAGACCTTCCCGTCTGATCTGTGTCACCGCACTGATAGGCGGCTTAGAAGGGACAATAAACCTGGGGGGGGGAAGTTACATATTAATAAGTTATCTTCCAGCAGCATTGTAAAACAATCCCAATCTTTATTCCTCAATGTAAATGTGAATCTGCCTGTTGCAAAACAAGAGTCTGTGGAGTTGCGAGTCGCAAAACACGGGATAGCCAGATATCTGTAGCCTGTTGCCACGGGGTGCCTCCATGATGGGGAGAGCACCACACCACCCTGATAAATAGCCCCTTAAGTCCCATTCGGTTGCGAGTATTGGAACATAAATAGGGAAACACCAGGGTGGCCCCTTTCTGTCAATAACTAACTCAAGGTGCGAGTATAGTGATCATGACAAGGGCTTGCCTCCAGCCATCCACAGACAGCTGTTTTAGGGTATTTGCCCCTCGTCAGTGTGGAGCAGGAGTCTGGATAGTTGGGGCAATGACAAATCAACCAACATAACACTGTAATCACTGAACTCAAGGAGATCAGTGAAAAAAATTCCAATGAAGTACTCAATCAAGAGTCTCCACTGATGCCCCCAAATTAAAAAACTCACAACCAAGTAGGACCTAAGGGGCTACCTATCAGGGTGGTGTGGTGCTCTCCCCATCATGGAGGCACCCCGTTTCAACGAGCTAGAGATATCTGGCTATCCCGTGTTTTGAGACTCGCAACCGAGACTCCACGGACTCTTGATTGAGGACTTCATTGGAATTAATTTTTTCACTGGTCTCCTTGATTACTGTGTTTTGTTGGTTGAATCTGCCTGTCCACAGCACAGACTCTCCACCCTGGTGCAACACAATGATGCATGGACACCCATTAATATTGCTGACCTGTTCTTCTCTATCCATGAAATCCGAACGGTCCACAACTTCATAGGATCATTCAGGATGATAATAATAAAAAAAATTTTAAACGTTTTTCCTGGTACAGTATGTAAAGGGGTACTCCAGAGAATAAATCTATCTGCTGTGTTGAGAACTGCAGGGCTTTCAATACTTTTTTTTTCAACCTAATGAATGTTTTTTATTATTTATTTATTTATTTTATTATTATTATTATTATTATTATTATTATTTTTTATATGTTCAGGTTTTGCATATCTTAAAGAGGAAAAAAATAATTGATAGACTATATATAGCTTATACAGTAACCCAATGCCGCCTCTTCAGGCTATGTTCACACCACGATTTTCTACGGCCGTTATTTGATACTCAAAATTCTGCCCATTGTTTTGAGCACCAGACAACGGCCGTGGCTTAGCATGTTCCAGCAGCCGTCATTGCAATAACGTCATCCTAGTTTAAAGTCAGAGACGGCCCTTTTGGGTGTGACTTTAATTAAAAACGTCCACTGATTTTATTACAAAGGGCGGTGGGAAAAAAAATACTATGTGTGAACGACTTAAAATGACGTCCACTGTTCACGCAATAACGTCCGCAAATTAATGACACGACCAGCTGCTGTTATTTTAAACATTGTGTGAACCAATGACCGGTGTTTCTGTAGACTTCAATGCTAAATCGTTGAAGAATGAAAACAACGGTCGTTATTCTAAATTCAAATGGCGGACGTTATTTTACAGTGTGTGTGAACATGGCCTCAAGGAATATGGAGGAATATGGATGTTTCCTGCCCCGTTGTCCCCATAATAAGGATGCTGAACAGTTGATTGGCAGGAGCAGGTGTCAGAACTATTGATAGACTATCTATTATTTTTTCCTAGACAAATTCTTTGAAGGAGAACTATCAGCAGGTTAGACGAATCTGTCCCCGCCCTCTAGTGACGATCCAGCCCGTACCCGCCCGGTCCGCTCCATTGATAATCATTAGAAGGAGTGGGCTGTCCGGGGGCGGATTGGCGCTATTAGGGTGGGGCAGTGCTCCAAATGGCCTCACCGGACCGTGGAGTGACTAAGTGCATGGGAATGGAGGGTGAAGGTAAGAGACACATACCCTCCTCCTCAGCGCCTCCTGCACAGAAGGGACATATCAGCAGGTTAGATTTGTTCCGCTTTAGGGTATAAACCCACACACCGTATATGCAGCAGATATGCAACAAATATGCAGCAGATTTGTTGGTACAGATTTGATGCTGTGTTCAGTTATTTAGATCTAATCTGCTGCGATTTTGCTGCGAGTTTGCTGCGAGTTTGCTGCGTATCGCAGCAGTAAATACGCTGCATATACGGTGTGTGGGTTTATACCCTAAAGATATAAAAAAATAAAAACATAAAACTAACACTCAACTATTACCAAAGGCAAATAGAAACGGATGCAGGTAACCAAAAAGACAGCTGGTTACCGAAGAAAACAGGGCGTTACAATCGGTCAGGACAATAAATAAGTCTGTGCTTAGCTCATAGCAATAATAAAATCCAGGTCTTAGGTCATAGTGCTATAAATTACACAGGTAAGAGTTACTAGCTGCTAGTACAAAGGTCCTATTTTATAAGGAGAAAAACAAAAAAATAGCGTTAAAAAAAAAAAAAAAGATTTTTTTTTGCCTAGAAGAAATAGACATATTGACCCCCACAATAGTTAGCCACATTAGCCTTTTATTGTTTATTTTCTCACCGATCCCGACTACAAATAAAAAAAACAGGAATATAATCAAATTACAAATTTGTATACTGTAATGTGTAGATTTGTGTAACCGATATACAGAACCTTCTCCATAAGCTTTTTTTTTCCCCCAACAATTTTGCACTGGAAATCTTAAAGACTCGGAAGAAAGAGAAGGACAATTCTGTCATACATTATGATATAGCCAAAATGGAAAAATGATTGTACTTGTAAAATTGTAAAATTTTGGGCCACACCAATATAGATAGAGGAGGTCGAGGTATGTTATGTAGACACTTGGAATTGTTATTTTTTGATTATGAGAGAGTAGATAAAAAAAATTAAGCTGACCTTTGACATGATGTTAGGAGGTTATACTAAGTGCATAGTCATATAGGGCTTTTCAGTTTGATTTCACGAATATCTTGCTGTTTAAGATTGACCTGTCCAGTGCCGAAATAGAAGCCTTTAAAAAGTAAATAATATGGAAATAAGCTCTGAAAGCCCAGGAGGTGTTCCACTAGATCCAAAAGCCCAGCTATGTACATTCCAGTATCTACCTGCAATGCACCTATGCTCATTGAATAAGCCACCAGCTGCTTGATTGCATCCACTAGGCTTTCAACTTCACCTAAAAGTAAGTAAACCTTTGTGAATGTCCTTTTTGATTGGACAGTGTCTGAGTGTTAAGATCATTACCAATCTCTAGATATAGGTGGAGAAGCATCCTAAATCTGGACTTGCAGACTTGTCTAACTGTTCGGCAACTTTCTCCTAACCTGATCGCTCGGCATTTGAGTGCCGGTGGCTAGAGAAGTTGAATGCCCGCTTGGAAGTCCTGGTAAACATGGATACAGCCATAGGCCATAGGTTTTCCTGGCAGACCTAGGGTAGCATCCAACTTCTACAGCCGCTCAGAGTCAAATGCCGATGGACTCACCATGAACTCATTCTCTATCCACTGATCATGGGGGTCTAATCCCCTCTCTGATTGAATGGAGAAGTGGTTGGTTGGACATACATACTACGGCCCCATTCCCCCGTATGTGCCATATGGTGTTGACCAAGAACCATACGTAGAGATAGATCAGTCTAAGTAGGTGTTTTGTTTTTGTTTTTTTTTAATAGTGACTTAAATGCTCCTTGATCTGATATTGTTATTGGGTGTAGGGGGTTCTCACCCTGAAGCACTTTTTATTCTCATTACTGCCATAGCGAGGTCTGTCTAAACAGTAGAAGCTTCAAGAAGTGATTGTTTCCATACTGAACGCCCTTTGTTTTAACTATATGTTATTACCTCTGATTGTCATGTTTTATTGCACTCTCTGTACTATGTGCTCTGCTCACTCTGGGAACGGCTCACTCGCCGGATCATTAACATGAAGCAGACGGGGGTCGCTGTGGTTTTTGTTTTTTTATTTTTTGGAGGGGTGAGTACAAGATCTTATTATGTCACCTTTATATTCCATAGCTGATGATTAACCAAACTTTTGCCAGTTCTAAAGGATTTTGTGTTGTTCCCCACCTGACCAGTTGGTGTTATGGAGTGAGATCCTGCTCCCTATACTTATCTATAATAGTTCTGTGGATTTGTGGTCGGTGAAGGATAGAAATCAGAGGGTGCTGGGTAATGGAGTGTATTCTGAGTAGAGACTGGTTACAGGTTGTGGCCACAAGGGTCTGTTATGGGTCCTGTTCTTTTTACTATGTTTGTCAGGAAATACTAAAAGGGCAGAGAGATGGTTCAAGTGGTCTTTTTCTGCCGACAATCCTCTATGTCTAGGGAATCAGGGGTGTGTGGGGGGAGGCAATCAGGTGTGTGTGGGGAGAGGGAATCAGGTGTGTGGGGGGAGGGATGTTGATATTAATGGAGGGTGGGGAAGCAAAATAAAAGACGGAAAGCTCTCAAACCCTCCCCCAATGCTGGTGGCACCATGGACCACTCGTCATTCAATGTAGCCTAGTATTGAGGTGTTTTAGGCCACCCAGAGTCCCACTGAGATCAGACTTGAGATTCTAAGTCGAATATTTGTAAGGCCTCATAAAGCATTGGTCTTGCTGCACTGAAAAGTGGGTAAGTAGAAAAGTCTTCCATTTATTGAAGAATTTCCTGGCATGTTTCTCGGTATTGCTCTCAACCTCAAGCCTGTCGGCAGCCAGGAACAGCTTAATGTCTACCATCACCTCTGGCACAGCAGGATTTAACCAAACGTGTAATAAGACTCTTAGCTATAGGCAATATTACATGAAACAGTGCTGGCATAGACTTGAGCCCTGAGGAGTCTACAATCGATCCATCAATTGATTGGAAAACCAAAAGCAGGGGCCCCAAAGAGAGTTTGATATTTAGTGTTCCACAATATATGTTTTTACTTCCTGCCAAAATGTCTGGGAGCGGGGTCAAATCCATATGCCATGCCAGAGATCAGTTGCATGTTCCTTGCACTTAGGGCAATAGAGTATCCTATGCGGACATCTCAGAGATGCGGTGGGTTAAATCCATATTAGGCGTGGTGCAAGGTTTTTCGACATACCTCACAAATCAGATCTAAGATCTGACCTTGTCCCAGCCCTCCGACCTCTTTTCTCCTGGGTCAACATCTCCCAACCACTCCAACCATTTGGTAAAAATGGCCTGTTTGTGGAACTTTAGAAAATCATCATTTAAAGCCTTGTATGAGTCCGACAGAGTAACCCTACTTAGTTCCATGTCCAAGGAATGTTCGAAATAGTTTGAGGAAAGCTCCTTAGTAAGGTTAGCCAGCCGCCGAAAGACGTTACTTGGTTCATAGCCATAAACCAAGTCATCTACCCAAATTTTTCCCTCAGTTCAGAGATTGTGAGCCACCTTTGGTCCCCACTGTGGATTAACTTTTCAGTGGTGATGACTCCCTTCCCCCACCAGGTCTTGAAGAGAGCATTGTCTCTTCTCGGGACATTTCAGGATGGCCCAACAACGATAACCTCTTAAAAATCAGATGTAAAAGACCAAAGGTATTGCGTAAAGCCTCCCGCGCCGATACCATCTCAAGGATAATTAAGGGGCGGTTGAGGGAAGGTGGAAGTGAGGGCATTCTCGTGTGTAAGCAGGTCGGAAGAGCCCATCAGGCTGCCAATTGCCTCCTTAATGATAAATTTGAATAATTAATTGTTCCATACAGCCAATCAAGAACATGGCACAGGAGACAGGCAAGGTTGCATCCCCTAATATTGGGAAAATCGGTCCCTCCGTCAAACTTAGTCAACATAAGTTTTTGAAGAGACAAATGTAGTTTGTGGGCAAATGGATAAATGGGCAAATGAAACCAACCCTTAAGTTTCATTTTATCAAAAAGAGAGGGATAATTTAACTGGTATAAGGAATGTGGGTCAGCATCTATTTTGTGACATATGGCTTCACAGCCCCCAAAAGTCTCATTAAAGCCCAAACGGCTGCCGGAAGTTTCTTCCCGAGCCCCAAAATTTCACTCTGTTGGGTGGATCCTGTGTCCTGAAAATTGGCTGAATTGGATGATGGTCCTAAGAATTTTACCCAGGTGGGCCTTGGGATTGGACATGAAAAATAACACGTCATACGAAAATAGTGCAAGCTTGGTCAATATTTTCCCGACTTGTATGCCTTGATAGAAAGCAGACTGACTTATTAATATGGCTAAGAGTTCAAGGGTTGAATAAAAAAGAAGGGCAGACACAATGGGCACCCTTGCCTTATGCCCCTGTGCAAGGTAAAGCTAGCTGACAGTTTTAGGGGAAGTGTAATCAGAATAAAGACCCCCTAGAAACGTCCTAAACGACCATAACTCCTAAGCGAATGGGCACCATCCCGAGCCAGTCCCATCTGACGTTGTTGAATGCCTTTTCAGCATCAAATGCAAGCAGGATTAAGAAATCGTCTGGCTTGGGATGGTGTCGAACCCTATCAAGGATGGTAAGCACCTTTCTGACGTTATAAACCATGGATCTTCCCTACCTGAGCTATGCCGATCAAGTCAAGAAGCAGACTTAACATTCTGGCTATCATGGGGTCAAGTGAGAATGCATAGCATCACCACTTAACCCCTTGGGTGCCAAACTGAACCACTCAGTTTATAACCACCAACCACCAACTGACCAGAAGATCAACAGAGCTCAGTCTGGCCCCAAGGAGGTTAAATGTGGATGCAATGTGTCCTCTCTTAACCCCATGGGGACCAGACTGTTCAGACTACCTGCACTGAGCAGATTGAGCTGGGAGAGAGAACTAAATAACTATGAACGGCAGTTCTCCATGACAAAGCACCTCCTGTTCTTTCCTGCATAAGGAGGAAAGTAGGAAAAACAGCCTCAGAATGCCTAGCAACATTTTTATTTCTGTCTTTTAGTCCAAAAAAAATAAAATAAATAATTTTGTTCAGTTTATGTCACATATTTCCCTGCGTTTTATTATTACATTTTCTAATGTATAATGTTCTCAGATTGTTCTCAGGTTCTTAACCATAGATTCTGTGGAGAATTATAAACCTCCGGCCCCTAGAAAACACAATCCTCCTATGACCTCCCCCCAAACCACAACTGTCTCTTCAAGGACCACTAACCCCAATTTCCAAAATTTATTAAAACTGATTGACTGGCCGGGACCACAGATTCCTGTCACTCGCTATAATTTCTCCACCAGTCCTACACATTGTAATTACTATCTGCTGAATCCACGGAAAGTCTACAGAACTGGGGAGAAACTGGAAGTGATCATCACCGCTCGGAACCACAATGGTCAACCAAAGCAATATGGTGGAGACTTCTTTCAGGCCAAACTACACTCAAAGGCACTGAAAGCCGGAGTGACCGGACATGTGATGGACTATAGAAATGGCAGCTACTAGGTCACGTTCCTTCTTCCATGGGCCGGAGAAGCCCAAGTCCAGATCAGGCTCATTCACTCCAGTGAAGCTGTTGATGTCCTGAAGAGGAAACGAGAAGATTCTCCAGGAAAGGTAAAAGAAAAGCATCTTACATAGACAGTAAGATGTAAGGTGTAAGAGACTGTAATTCCTGCCCCAGCTCCTACAGATGCCAAATTATCTTCTTAACTCCTTACGCAGGAGAATTCAGAGCTGAGCTTTTCAACCATGTGAAAAATATACCTGCTGTAATACTGCCCCCTCATGTACAACAGCATAACTGCTATAACATTAATATGTACAAGCATTAAATGTTCCCTATGTGCAATTACTACCGCAATGTTGCTAGCTATGTGCAAGAATATAACTAATACTGCTCAAATGTACAACTTCTAAAAAACTTCTCCTATATACAAGAATATAACTACTATAATACTGCTCCTATATACAAGAATATAACTACTATAATACTGCTCCTATATACAGGAATATAACTACTATAATACTGCTCCTATATACAAGAATATAACTACTATAATACTGCTCCTATATACAGGAATATAACTACTATGATACTGCTCCTATATACAGGAATATAACTACTATAATACTGCCCCTATATACAGTAATATAACTACTATAATACTGCCCCCTATATACAGGAATATAACTACTATAATACTGCCCCTATATACAAGAATATAACTACTATAATACTGCTCCTATATACAAGAATATAGCTACTATAATACTGCTCCTATATACAGGAATATAACTACTATAATACTGCTGTTATATACAAGAATATACCTAATTTAATACTGACCCTATATACAAGAATATAACTACTATAATACTGCTCCTACGTGCAAGAATATAACTACTATAATACTGCCCCTTATATACAAGAATATAACTACTATAATACCGCCCCTATATACAGGAATATAACTACTATAATACTGCTCCTATATACAGGAATATAACTACTATAATATACGACATGGAGAGAAGGGAGCGGCTGCACATCCCACCTATGGCTGATACTAATGCTGCTCGGCTAATTTTAAAAACCAACGCCAGGATGTCGGTATATAATTTGATCAAACCATATTACCCCGTGTACCACGTCCAGATCTCCTGGTTCACAGGGGTCCCTACGCTAACTCCACACTGTGTCGGTCAGCGACCGCCTACCCCGCAAAGTGTGCACGTGCAGGGAAGGGAGGCCATGGAATGTCCCTGCAACCCCAATGTCACAGGACCAGACCCGAAGTGCCCCCCCCCCAAGCCCAGCAGGCACCACCGGCGGAGAAGGCTGCCCCCAAACAACACAAGTGTGGATGTGGTCTTGTACTCACCATTACTGCTGCATGTAGAATGGGAAAGATAGGAGGTACTAACATGTGAGCACAGGTGTATCCTAGTAATTTGGGACCCATGTGAACCAGGACACTGGCACGTGGTACATGGGGCAATATGGTTTGATAAAAATGTATACCAACATCCTGTTGTTGGTTTTTAAATATAGCCAAGTGGCATTAGTGTCAGCCATAGGTGGGATGTGCAACATTCCTTTCTCTCCATGTCGTATGACTACTATAATGCTGCTCCTATATACAGGAATATAACTACTATAATTCAGGGTCAAGAAACAGAGTCTCGCACTCACCGGACTGAAGCTGCAAGTGGTTTATTTCCGATACATCAGAATCAGCATGGCAGGGAGATGGGAGATTGCAAAGCAGGTGTGTTGAGCAGGAGCAACAAATGTTTCACGCCTTCAGTGGCGCTTCGTCGGGCTAGGAACGCTCCTAGCCCAACGAAGCGCCACTGAAGGCGTGAAACATTTGTTGCTCCTGCTCAACACACCTGCTTTGCCATCTCCCCTCTCCCTGCCATGCTGATTCTGATGTATCGGAAATAAACCACTTGCAGCTTCAGTCCGGTGAGTGCGAGACTCTGTTTCTTGACCCTGAATTATATACCCTGCTTTATCTGCCTCTGCACCGCCGGTCCGTGGTTCGGATACAGTTTGTTTGCTCTAGACTCTAGTCCCGGGCTTCCTATTTCGGGTGTACCTTACAGTTAGTGCCGGCCGGAACTCTCACCACGCCAATAACTACTATAATACTGCTCCTATATACAGGAATATACCTACTATAATACGGCTCCTATATACAAGAATATAACTACTATAATACTGCTCCTATATACAAGAATATAACTACTATAATACTGCTCCTATATACAAGAATATAACTACTATAATACTGCTGCTATATACAAGAATGTAACTACTATAATACTGCTCCTATATACAAGAATATAACTACTATAATACTGCCCCTATATACAAGAATATAACTACTATAATACTGCTCCTATATACAAGAATATAACTACTATAATACTGCCCCGTATATACAAGAATATAACTACTATAATACTGCTCCTATATACAAGAATATAACTACTATAATACTGCTCCTATATACAGGAATATAACTACTATAATGCGGTTCAGGGAAGAAACAGAGTGCTGCACCTCACACCTATGGCTGATACTAGTGCCGCTAGGCTAAATAAAAAACACATCAGAATTTTGTGTATGAATTGATCAAGCCATACTGCCCCATGTACCTCGTGCCGGTATCTGATACACATGGGTCCCTACACTAAGTCCACACCGTGCCAGTCAGTGGCCACCAACCCCGCAGGCGTGCACAGTCAGGGAACGGGGGCCATGGGACGGCCCTGCGACCCCCATGCCACAGGATCAGACCCAAAAGCACCACACCAGAACCCGGCCAGCACCGCCGGCGGAGAAGGTCGCCCCCAAGCAGCACAAGTCTGGATGAGGTGTTGCACTCACCATAGCTGCAGAAAACAGAATGGGAAAAAACAGGAGGGATTAAAACTATGTGCACTCAGGTGTCTCCTGCTAATTGCGGTCATGTGGGTCTCACCAGGAGGAGTGCAATACACGGAGAAAAGAGAGAAACAAAATCCGGTTCAGGGAAGAAACAGAGTGCTGCACCTCACACCTATGTCGCTGACCGACACGGTGTGGAGTTAGCGTAGGGACCCGTGTGGACCAGAGGACCTGCGCGGTGGTACACGGGGCAATATGGCTTGATCAATTCATATACAGACACTCTGGTGTTGATTTTTAATATAGGCCTAGCGGCATTAGTATCAGCCATAGATGGGATGTGCAGCGGTTCCATTCTCTCCAGTTCGTGTGTATAACTACTATAATACTGCCCCCTATATACAAGAATATAACTACTATAATACTGCTCCTATATACAGGAATATAACTACTATAATACTGCTCCTATATACAAGAATATAACTACTATAATACTGCTCCTATATACAAGAATATAACTACTATAATACTGCTCCTATATACAAGACTATAGCTACTATAATACTGCTCCTATATACAAGAATATAACTACTATAATACTGCTCCTATATACAAGACTATAGCTACTATAATACTGCTCCTATATACAAGAATATAACTACTATAATACTGCTCCTATATACAGGAATATAACTACTATAATACTGCTCCTATATACAGGAATATAACTACTATAATACCTCTTCAATGTACAATAAAATATCTTATTCTATGCTTCTCCTTTGCAGGTGTATTTTAATGGGTATTTCCAGTTTGATGGCAGCAATGCGGTGACGGAGTGTAACCTGGAGGTGTCAGGACAGGACGTGTGCACATATAAGGACCCTGTAAGTGGAGACATCTGGCAGTGCGTGCGACCACAGAAGATGCCGTGTAACTCCCTGGTCTATCACTCCATGGGTGGATACCGCAAGGTGACCAATCGGCATGAGGACACTTTACTGAGTGGGTGAGTGCAGGACACATATATGTCAGTATGTAAGGGTTTATTCCAGTGTATGTAAATGTGTGACTACCGTACATATTGATTCAGTGTTGGATGTTGCCGGTAAAATGCCGTAGTTTATTCATGCTTTTGATATTTATAATGTAACTGGTATGGCTGTGGGCAACAAAAGGTTAATACTGTGGGATCTTGCCAGAAGTGGGTGGAGCTTAGGTTGTCCTGTCTTTAGCAGAAGTTAGTGTTCAGTACAGGGCAGTACAACATGGCGTAACCTTCTCCCGCTAGGCTATCCTCTCAGCCTGACAGCAGCCTCTCTCCAAAGAGGTAGGGGATTATAAAGATAATAGTTAGATTTCTCCGGTTTACGCCACCTTCCCCATTGCTCCATTTTAGTGTCAGGAGGTGGCGTGGTTTCACAGTAGACACCTTTCTCCGTTGGTTTTTCATGTGCAACTTTTTAATATTTTTGGGAAACAATGAGGCTGCTTACCCTGTCATAGTTTTTTATTAGGCAAAAGCCTCGACGTACTGACCTGACTCATCCTCTAATTCTGCATTAAATTTGTTAAAAAATAGTTCACATACAAAATTACAGTGTGAGGCAGAGAACAATGCTATGTCATTTGCCTATCAGTTCATTGTATTTTACCAATCATTGTTTTCTTTCAGGTCCGTCACCAACAAGATTCTCCCTAACTCAGTAGCTCCAATCATTGTCATGTCTGATAACAGTTCAATAGGTAAGATCCTGTCATAGTATAGAAGTTATAATAACAGCTGTAACATCTTCCCCTTCTTCTCCCTACTATAATATTGCCTCCTATGTACAAGAATATAACTACTATAATGAACCAGAGGACCTGCACGTTGGTACACTGGGCTATTATGGCTTAATCAAATCATATACAGACACTCTGGTGTTGATTTTTAATATAGGCCGAGCGGCATTAGTATCAGCCATAGATGGGATGTGCAGCGGTTCCTTTCTCTCCAGTCCGTGATAACTACTATAATACTGGTCCCTATAAACAAGAATATAACTACTATAATACTGCCTCTATATACAAGAATATAACTACTATAATACTGCCCCTATATACAGGAATATAACTACTATAATACTGCTCCTATATACAAGAATATAACTATTATAATACTGACCCCTATATACAGGAATTTAACTACTATAATACTGCTTCTATAAACAAGAATATAACTACTATAATACTGCTCCTATATACAAGAATATAACTACTATAATACTGCCCCTATATACAGGAATTTAACTACTATAATACTGCTCCTATGTACAAGAATATAACTACTATAATACTGCCCCCTATATACAGGGATATAACTACTATAATACTGCTCCTATATACAAGAACATAACAACTATAATAGGGGGGTAGAGCAGCAAAGACATCAGCACTGCCGGCACAACAATCGGACCAGCCACTATCGTGGAGCCCGGGAAAAACACAGGTGGGAGGTTACTCCAATAAAGACATCTGCATGGCGGTGCACGGAGGAATAAACATATGGTATGCAGGTATGGAGAAATAAAGAAATGTCCAGCACTCACCAGTACTTGATAGCAGAACTTTATTCTGTCTTTAGTTCATGGAAGTGAAGCGGCAGGGAGGGGGGGAGGTGCGGAACATGCCTCTAATGGCGACGGCCGTTTCTGGCCTCTAGGGCCTGTCGTCTTGCTCTCGGCTAGACGACAGGCCCTAGAGGCCAGAAACGGCCGTCGCCATTAGAGGCATGTTCCGCACCTCCCCCCCTCCCTGCCGCTTCACTTCCATGAACTAAAGACAGAATAAAGTTCTGCTATCAAGTACTGGTGAGTGCTGGACATTTCTTTATTTCTCCATACCTGCATAACTACTATAATACTGCTCCTATATACAGGAATATAACTCCTATAATGTTGCTACTATATCCAGGGATATATCTACTATAATACTGCTCCTATATACAGGAATATATACTTAGCTGACGATGTCTCTTAATTTTTTTTTAAAATACTTTTTCCTAATAAATATATCAATCTATCAAAAGTTCAGATAAAGCTAAGATTTAAAAATTCCCTTTCTCCCCATCTCATCCCTTATCTCTCCTTTGTCTTGTAGGCCTCACCTCTAACCTCTCGGTCTGCAGGCCTGGCCAGGAGCCTCGGCGGCCCTCTGGGTTCTATTATAAAGATATCTGGACATCACTCACATGCTTAGGACGCCATTTCCCTCGACCTGTGGACGCTCTCACCTGCCTGAAAGGGAAAGACATCCACATGTTTGGAGACTCAACTCTTCGCCAGTGGTTAGAATATCTGGAGAGATTTATTCCCAGTAAGAAATTCTCTTGAGGTCAACAACATTCATTCCCTTCCCAATAAAATACATATTTATTACTATTGGTTAAAAGTTTCACCCAGAGTAAAAAAAACACCACTCACTTTCAGTCCGAATTTTAATAGTGTTGTTGATATAAAACCTGCGGAGTAACAGGCCCACATGGTGTTCTCCATATGGGATGGTAGCTGAATGCATTTACCTACTCAAATACACATTGAGTAAACTTGGCGTGAGCCTGGAGCCCATGGCGGTACCTGATGTTTGAAAATAAAATTAATTATTATAACTTATGCATTTTAGTAAAATAGATACCTTCTCTGAGGTATTTCACATGTTCCTGTTGGAAATTTCAAAATTTGGAGAGAAAAAAGCTTACTGCATTACAATCTTTGGCATTTTCCATGTTGTCAGGAACTTACTGCACAATGCTCCAGTACCACGTCTGTCTCCTCTAAAGTCCTGAATATGAGCGTTCTGACATCCCCATGATGACCAGTGTTAGGCCATGCAGTGCTGCCCTTCACTGGAGAGGAAGGCCAATCAGAGAGGTTGGATTCTGGCCAATCAGATTCTTTGCCAGCGGAGACCATGGTGGAAAGTGCTTATATATTTTACGAGTTTATATTTGCCAGTCATATGTATTCAGTAAGAGTATATATTTTTGTTTTAAAGGTCTCAAGAGGATAGACTTACATGTCAATTACAAATCAGGACCTCTGATAGCTGTAGATGCTGCCGCTGGTCTGGTTATGCGATGGCGTGGCCATGGACCTCCTTTGAGAACAGGCAAGACCATGATGGCTGACCTCCACTATGAAGCAGCTCACTTGGCTGGGATTGGTGGAGGACCTCACACTGTGATAGTGCTGACTCTATGGGCTCATTTTACCACCTACCCTGTGAGGGTTTACATAGAACGACTGGAAAGAGTCCGCCAGGCAATCTCATCTCTGCTTTTTCGAAGCCCTCAGACGACGGTGATCATCAAATCGGCCAACACAGGTTATAAGTCAGTATACGGCAGTGACTGGTTGTCCCTTCAGCTGGACACATTACTGAGGGCAGCCTTCAAGGGGTCAGGGGTCATAATCCTGGATGCCTAGGACATGACGTCCTGCCACTATCTTCCGGATAACATCCACCCAGGACCTCCAGTCGTCAAGAACAAGGTGGACCTGATGTTGTCTTATATATGTCCGCAGTGACAGACAATTATCTCATAGCTGAAAATACTGCAATCCTATGTTTAAGTAGGAGGAGTTATGTAAACGTGACAACATTTTAATGGGTATAAAACATGTCCACGGCATTGTGCAATTTATATACAGAATGAATGTATATAGAATAGAACTCTCTGTGATGTCTCCTACATTGGCGGCGGCCATTATTTCTGCTCGGCGTGAGACGATTTTCATCATAGAACAACACTGCAGCCCCCTGATCCCTCCTATCAGCCTTTGTTGTTGGAGGTGTTACAGTGTAGAGGACAGGTGTGTCTAGTGGTGGTGGTGTTACAGTGTACAGGACAGGTGTGTCTAGTGGCGGTGGTGTTACAGTGTACAGGACAGGTGTGTCTAGTGGCGGTGGTGTTACAGTGTACAGGGCAGGTGTGTCTAGTGGTGGTGGTGTTACAGTGTACAGGGCAGGTGTGTCTAGTGGTGGGGGTGTTACAGTGTACAGGACAGGTGTGTCTAGTGGTGGTGGTGTTACAGTGTACAGGGCAGGTGTGTCTAGTGGTGGTGGTGTTACAGTGTACAGGGCAGGTGTGTCTAGTGTTGGTGTTACAGTGTACAGGACAGGTGTGTCTAGTGGTGGTGGTGTTACAGTGTACAGGACAGGTGTGTCTAGTGTTGGTGTTACAGTGTACAGGACAGGTGTGTCTAGTGGTGGTGGTGTTACAGTGTAGAGGGCAGGTGTGTCTAGTGGTGGTGGTGTTACAGTGTACAGGACAGGTGTGTCTAGTGGTGGTGTTACAGTGTACAAGGCAGGTGTGTCTAGTGGTGGTGGTGTTACAGTGTGCAGGACAGGTGTGTCTAGTGGTGGTGGTGTTACAGTGTACAGGACAGGTGTGTCTAGTGGTGGTGGTGTTACAGTGTATAGGACAGGTGTGTCTAGTGGTGGTGGTGTTACAGTGTACAGGACAGGTGTGTCTAGTGGTGGTGGTGTTACAGTGTACAGGACAGGTGTGTCTAGTGGTGGTGGTGTTACAGTGTACAGGGCGGGTGTGTCTAGTGGTGGTGGTGTTACAGTGTACAGGACAGGTGTCTCTAGTGGTGATGGAGGTGTTACAGTGTACAGGACAGGTGTGTCTAGTGGTGGTGGAGGTGTTACAGTGTAGAGGACAGGTGTGTCTAGTGGAGGTGATGGTGGTGTTACAGTGTACAGGGAAGGTGTGTCTAGTGGTGGTGGTGTTACAGTGTACAGGGCAGGTGTGTCTAGTGGTGGTGGTGTTACAGTGTACAGGACAGGTGTGTCTAGTGGTGGTGGTGTTACAGTGTACAGGACAGGTGTGTCTAGTGGTGGTGGTGTTACAGTGTACAGGGCAGGTGTGTCTAGTGGTGGTGGAGGTGTTACAGTGTACAGGACAGGTGTGTCTAGTGGTGGTGGTGTTACAGTGTACAGGACAGGTGTGTCTAGTGGTGGTGGAGGTGTTACAGTGTAGAGGACAGGCGTGTCTAGTGGTGGTGCTCGCTTTGTCTAATAGGAACCTTAGTCGCCTCTTGAGTTTGCTCACTGCAGTGGAGGAAACCGATGATGAGTCCTCAGTGGGGGGTGGGGGGGGGGGGTTGATTATACCTTCTGCAAACTTTCTCAACTTCTCCAGTGCCCTGATAAACCATGAGACCTGACCAGTGCACTTTTCTATATCTTAACTGCATGAGTGTGCCCCCTGGTTGTATTCGGTGCTGCTCACTAAAGGCCCCATTACACCAAGCGATTATTGTCTGTATTTGGCCAATTATCGGCCATTACAGCCGATAATCGTGTTGGCTGATCCTTGTCCATCAACGTTTTGAAAAAAAAAAATAGAACTATAGTGACGGTCTGCTGGCCATCACCCTCCTATCTCCTAAGGGATCTTTAGATTATCCAGGGAACTACATTGAAGATAACGATCCCTGACGCAAATATGGGTCCACGCTAGGACCTGTGCTTTTTTTTGCGACACGGATGGTGGCCCCATTGAAATACATTGGTCCTATGATCTGTCCCCCACTGCACTATGGACATGTGAATAAGGTAAAGTAAGTAATGAATAACTGAAATTACATCTGGAGCAACAATCTCATGGTGGATCTTGACTTGACGTGAGGAGTAAACAAGGAAGTCAGACGGAGCAGCAATAAATCCATACATCAATGACTCCTCTCCACTGATAAGACTCCTGACATTGATCATAAGATCCCAACTTCTTACTGGAAGAATTAATTTTCTCTAGTCGCTGACTAAAGACTGTGTTCCCCTCCATGATGATCAAACTCTTGGTCCTCCTATCAAGTAAGTACGTCTTATAATAACGTATATACCCTTATATAATAACGTATATACCCTTAGTTTTCTTTTTTGCCTTTTTTTATTACTCATACTGTAGTATAAGAAGATGAACAATTTTATGGTAACTGCCATTGAGCGGCCGTTGAGAGATCCACATTCATATTATGTGTGTTCACTAAATAATGGTGACATATTAATGTGTGTTCACTAAATAATGGTTACCGCTCGGTTCTTACCCCATAAAACATTTCCTCTGTCTCCCTTACAATACGTCTCCATGATACACTGCTGTTGACGGATCTGTTTTTATGTTATATTTGTTTATTTAGCGGCTTGTAGTTAACAGAATGAGAGTTATTAGCCGCTTTTTGACGGATGAGGACTATGCTCACCAGTAGCCTCAGGACACTCATCATGGTGGTCACACGGGCAGTGTTACGGTGTATTACACGCTCACAGTTTCCACATATAGATGGAAGTTTGATTTTGTATCATAACACAATCTATCGCTATGCTCGACTCTCCATGACTTCTCCCCTCTTATGTTATTTTTAGTAATTAAAGTGACGGCAGCAAATGTGACTCCCCCATGTAAGTACCTCCTCCTTCTAATGTATATCACTTCACTTTTGTATATTTTGTATTCTATTCTATTTAACCTTAACTAATCTCTGTAACTCTGATAACCTGATGTCTGCGTTATTATTTATGAACTGTAATAAACCCTTGCTGGGAATCTCAACCTAGTCTGATTCTGTTATTATAAGGTCGTTCACTATGGGAGCCATGTAATACCGCATCTCTCCTGTAGTGGCCTCTGTAGAGATAAAGGAGTCCAAAAGGAGCCATGCAATACTGCATCTCTCCTGTAGTGGTCTCTGTAGAGATAAAGGAGTCCAAAAGGAGCCATGCAATACCACATCTCTCCTGTAGTGGCCTCTGTAGAGATAAAGGAGTCCAAATGGAGCCATGCAATACCGCATCTCTCCTGTAGTGGCCTCTGTAGAGATAAAGGAGTCCAAAAGGAGCCATGCAATACTGCATCTCTCCTGTAGTGGTCTCTGTAGAGATAAAGGAGTCCAAAAGGAGCCATGCAATACCACATCTCTCCTGTAGTGGCCTCTGTAGAGATAAAGGAGTCCAAAAGGAGCCATGCAATACTGCATCTCTCCTGTAGTGGCCTCTGTAGAGATAAAGGAGTCCAAATGGAGCCCTGCAATACCGCATCTCTCCTGTAGTGGCCTCTGTAGAGATAAAGGAGTCCAAAAGGAGCCCTGCAATACCGCATCTCTCCTGTAGTGGCCTCTGTAGAGATAAAGGAGTCCAAATGGAGCCCTGCAATACCGCATCTCTCCTGTAGTGGCCTCTGTAGAGATAAAGGAGTCCAAAAGGAGCCATGCAATACCGCATCTCTCCTGTAGTGGCCTCTGTAGAGATAAAGGAGTCCAAAAGGAGCCATGCAATACCGCATCTCTCCTGTAGTGGCCTCTGTAAAGATAAAGGAGTCCAAATGGAGCCCTGCAATACCGCATCTCTCCTGTAGTGGCCTCTGTAGAGATAAAGGAGTCCAAAAGGAGCCATGCAATACCGCATCTCTCCTGTAGTGGCCACTGGAGGGATAATAGAGTCCAAATGAAGCCAATTCAGAGATGAGCGAACCGGGTTCGGGTTCGAGTCGATCCGAACCCGAACGATTGGTATTTGATTAGAGGGGGGCTGCAGAACTTGGATAAAGCTCTAAGGTTGTCTGGAAAACATAGATACAGCCAATGACTATATCCATGTTTTCCACATAGCCTTAGGGCTTTATCCAAGTTCAGCAGCCACCGCTAATCAAATGCCGAAAGTTTGGGTTCGGATGGACTCGAGCATGCTCCAGGTTCGCTCATCTCTAGAAGTCATGCAATACCGCATTTCTCCTGTAGTGGCCTCTGTAGATATAATCGAGTAAAAAAGGAGCTTCCCCCAATGATGTCCACATGGGTCTACCCTCATAGTTTTATTTTCCACCATTGAGGTTATTCCACCATGGTTTGATTGATGGGAGTCCAATCTATGAACCACATCATGAGGATCACTTCATTGTCTACCTAGTAGAAACTACAACATGGACCTACTTACTTGAAAAAAATATTGCACATCCAGATACTCCATCTGGTTGTTGTGTCTGTAAAGAATAGCAGAGAAGGATCTGCTTGTGTCTTGGGATCGATGGGTCTTGCAATGGTTGGACTCTATATCGGACAATTATGGCCTATCTTGGAGATCTTGGGGTCAGTGGGTTTCTAAAACAGGAAATGGTATATCCCGTCGTTGGGGATGGTAGAAAGTGTTGTGGTGACCCGAAGCCTAAGACCTAGCAATTAACACAGCTGAAGATTAGAATACCCTTACGAAATGTGGGGGTCTACCCAATATTCTGCATAACATTTTTTGGCCTAGCAGAGGATACATGGTCCTATAGAAACAATAAGTCAACCTGAACCTATACCATTGTTGGTCTTGGATTCCTTGGCTCCACCAGAGGAGATGATTTTGAAGTGACATGGACATGTCCACCATGAATTCCACTGTAATCTTTGCTATCATTGAATAAGAGAATGTATCACCATTAAGAGCTATTAGAGTATTTGTGATCCTGTAAATGATTGGCTTCAGATGGGGTTGTCTTCTGCTGGATCTTCAGGATCCTGAGTCTGAGCCTAAGCCCACCTTTGGTTCCTCTTGTACTCCGGTAAACCAGTCGAGACCTACTGTATATCCAGAATTCAACAAAAAACCTCTGCACAGAGTCCATATTATATGTGAATGTTAAGCACTAGACATTGAAGTCCAGTAGACTATCCATTAACATGACCGCCCTGTATCAATGTCTTCTATGTACTTTTCATTCCCTTTTTGAGGTCCTGGTGTTGAATTTATTCTTGTCTTGCCTCTGTTTTTAGTGAAATGTCTGAATGGTGGGGTCTCAGATGGATTAAAATGTCTTTGTCCGGCCTTTACCTTGGGAGCTCAGTGTCAAACCATCAGAGAGAGCATTGACATAGGTAAGATTCTTTATTCCATGCCAATAGTTGTGTTATTCAATGGTGATAGTTATAATTCAATGCCGATAGTTGTTACTCCATTCCGAAAGTGATTTTATTGCATGACAATAGTTGTGCTATCACGTTAATAGCTGTGTCATCTCAAGCCAATAGTTGTGTTATTCCTTGCTGATAGTTGTTATTCCATGCTGATAGTGAAGTTCGTGCATGACAATAGTTGTGTTATCACGTTAATAGTTGTGTTATCTCAAGCCGATATTGTTATTCCACACTGATAATTGTTATTCCATGCCGATAGTGAAGTTATTGCATGACAATAGTTGTGCTATCACGTTAATAGTTGTGTTATCTCAAGCCAATAGTATTATTCTGTGCTGACAGTTGTGTTATTCCATGCCGATAGTTGTGTTATCACATACTAATAGTTGTGTCACCCCAAGCTGATAGTTGTGCTACCACATGGCAATAGCTGTGTTATTCCATTATGTTACTCCATGCTATAAATTGTGTTACTCCATGCTATTAGCTGTGTTACTCCATGCTATTAGTTATGTTACTCCATGCAGGTAGTTGTGTCATTCGTTACTGTTAGTTGTATTACTCTATGCCAAAGTCCTGCCTTACCATATCACTATGTTTCTGTTTAGGACGCGATCTTGAAGCCAAGATGGAAGCCGGGTTTACCGTCACTTACGTAATCAATAACGCAGAAGCTTTCGCTATTTTGTATGATGAGATGGTAAGTCGCCCACCTGGTAAACTATATGATGGGGATTTGGAGTAGGAATCCATCCTCTAAGCTTCTCTCTTTTTTCCTTCTTTACTCTACAGATGAGCAATGTACTCCGGGGAATAAATGGGCGGTATGAAATTACAGAAACAAAGTGAGTGGAGAAAAGTTATACATTGTGTGTGTGTATATATATATATATATATATATATATATATATATATATATATATATATATAGTGGTCTATAATATATTGTACTCAGCTGAATGACTAATGTAGGATAGACGATGGATAGATGATAGATAGATAGATAGATAGATAGGAGATAGATAGATAGATAGATAGATAGATAGATAGGAGATAGATAGATAGATAGAGAGATAGATAGAGAGATAGGAGATAGATAGATAGATAGATAGATAGATAGATAGATAGGAGATAGATAGATAGATAGATAGATAGATAGGAGATAGATAGATAGATAGATAGATGATAGATAGATAGATAGATAGATAGATAGGAGATAGATAGATAGGAGATAGATAGATAGATAGATAGATAGATAGATAGATAGATAGATAGATAGATAGATAGATAGGAGATAGATAGAGAGATAGATAGAGAGATAGGAGATAGATAGATGGGAGATAAGATAGATAGATAGATAGATAGATAGATAGATAGGAGATAGATAGATAGATAGATAGATAGGAGATAGATAGGAGATAGATAGATAATAGATAGGAGATAGATAGATAGGAGATAGATAGATAGGAGATAGATAGATAGATAGGAGATAGATAGATAGATAGATAGATAGATAGATAGATAGATAGATAGATAGATAGGAGATAGATAGATAGATAGATAGATAGATAGATAGATAGATGGGAGATAAGATAGATAGATAGATAGGAGATAGATAGATAGATAGATAATAGATAGATAGATGGGAGATAAGATAGATAGATAGATAATAGATAGATAGATAGATAGATAGATAGATAGATAGATAGATAGATAGATAGGAGATAGATAGGAGATAGATAGATAGATAGATAGGAGATAGATAGATAGATAGATAGATAGATAGATAGGAGATAGATAGATAGATGGATAGATGGAAGTTTGATACAATGGACCAGGGTGCTGCAATGATTCTATTCCTGGATCACTATCCCCCCTAAGGTCATAAACGGGCACACTGCTTGGCACCAACTCATATGTTCGAGTGCTGCATTCAATCTTTGCTGTTTAGGTGGAAAGATCTCCAACCTATCGATAGCTATGATAGCAGGTGGGTTTTCGGTCACAGTGGCGGAGACCCTGGGGTAAGAGCCACCATAGAAGTAGTAGTCTCTATAGTAATTGACATTGCTGAAGCGGTAATAATAATGAATCCACTTTCTTTGTTTTATTTAAAGACACGGCAATAATGAGGCGACCGTCCAAAATAATGTGTTTTTTAAAATAAAATATAATAATAAACGTGAAGTGTCCGATCAATATGAGGAAATCTACCAAGCAGTGGTGGCCGCTCTCAACAGTAAAAAGTGTACAACTGGTGGTAAGTATCACATGGACTCCCTACACTGCTGGGGCTGGGACTGTCACAGGGGGAAAGGTCAGTGACCACCGATAATGAATGCCCCACAAATCAGAACCAGAGGGTAATCTGTAAAACACAGCAACAGATCAGTAACAGGAACTGCGCAAAGTAGTAGCAAATCCTCATAGAAAACCTTTCCTGCTCTGGACAGTCCCTGACATGGACAGAGGTGGCAGCAGAGAGCACTGTGTCAGACTGGAGAGAATAAACCACGTACTGCAGGACATACAGCAGCTGATAAGTATTGGAAGACTGGAGATTTTTAAATAGAAGTAAATTACAAATCTATATAACTTTCTGAAACCAGTTGATTTGAAAGAAAAAGATTTTCACCAGAGTAGTCCTTTAAAGGGAACCTGTCACCCCCCCGTGCCGGGGTGACAGGCTCCTGACCCCCCGCTACAGCCCCCTATACTCACCTAATCCCACCGGGTCCCGCTTCTGGATCCGGTCAGCTGCTGATATCAGCAGCTGCAGCCCGGCGAGAGAGATGAGTCCAACGTTCATAGAGAATGACTGGACAGTCCAGCGCTCCGTCATTCTCTATGAGCGTTGGACTCATCTCTCAGCGCGTGCGCCGGGCTGCAGCGGCTGATATCTCCGTGACCCGACCGGATCCAGAAGCGGGACCCGGCAGGATCAGGTGAGTATAGGGGGCTGTAGCGGGGGGTCGGGAGCCTGTCACCCCGGCACGGGGGGTGACAGGTTCCCTTTAAATGTCTTGCCAATGTCACACTGGAATGCCAGTGATTGCCCCAATGCCCCAGAGCTCCTGATAGACTGCCAGGCTACCACTCCCATTAACCCTGACAGCAGAGACCAGCCACCCGCACTGTGTGTGTGTATGAATCTGTATGAATCTGGAGGTCAGAATCTGTAACAGCCACAACCCACCCCATGTGTCAGGTCTAATACTGGTGGTCCTTGGAGGCCTTTAGGCAACAGGGCCTGGGTGTAACTGCTATCTGCACCATGCCCCTAAAAGTCCCCATAGAAACCATAGAAACCATAGTTTACTGGGATTTATAGGCTACAGTATGTGTTACTGTACTCATTCTTGTTTCTTTTTTTATCTTAGAAGCTCTGTGTATTAAGGGTTCCATCACCACCACAGCTATCCGTCCTCCCAGCAAACATGGTAATCTGTACATCTCATATCTATCTATCTATCTGTCTGTCTGTCTGTCTGTCTGTCTATCTATCTATCTATCTATCTATCTATCTATCTATCTATTTATCTATCTATCTATCTATGGTGTCCTACCATGGGTGTTACTATTATATACACCCTTCGCAAAATCCTATACTTATTGTACTTGTTTGGTGATGAAAGTAGTTATAAAGTTTCACCACTAGATGTCGCTGTTATAGAAGTATGTGTTCAGATGCTGCACAGCTGAAGTGTGTAAAGGGTTATTGTTTGTTTGTGTGTCACATGGATCTGTGAACCTATGGGAATCTTGTTTTCTTCTGTCCTATCACCTCTCTTTACTTCTTCTATTGCACTCTTCACCCACTCACAGCGCACGTTAGTGACAGTGAGGAAGGAAGTCACATGGGTAGAGGGAGTGTGAAGGTCTTTCGTGTTGGACATTGTAGAGGAAGGACACAAGCTAGACAGCTCTCTTCAGTGATCCTCCCTGGGCCCCGGGCCCTCTGCCAGGTCGCCTACTTAGAACCTCATATGGGTAGTACATCAGACACCGCTAAAAGTTTCCTTCTCAGAAATGCTACACAACACTATGCAGTGTTAAACCCCTTTCTGGAGAGGACAAGTCAGAGACAACCTCAACCCTCGCCGTGGACTAGGAGAGTCACAGAGCAGGACAGTATCCACAGACAGCAGTAAGCTAGGAACTGATCGGGATAGAGCAAAGTTGCGCAAATCCTAGGAACTCTATCTCGCAGCGCGGTTGTCAGCAGGGAACCCTCAACATTCTGCTTACTCCAGGTAACAAGGTCTGGGCCTTGGGTCACCCCCAAGGGCGGTTCAGCCAAATCTAGAGGGCATAAGGTGGTGTGAAGACCCAAAGGTCAATACACAGGCACAAGGATTTTCTTCGTCTAAGTATTTCTAAGTCTTCTACCTCATCCTCCAACATCCCGGCAGAGCAAAGTACTACTTGGGTTGGGACTCTCACGACATCCTTCTCTCTGCTACTCTGCTTCTCGTATATCACAACACTCAGTAGGCACGACTATTCTCCTTACTACCTTCCTATAACAGATCTAGATCCACAAGTATTATCGAGTGTATTTTCAAGTGCTTTATCAAGAGAAATGTGTACTGTCAAGTCAAAGCTGTAGAACTTGCTGCACACAAGTACCTCTCAAGTTAAAACAAGCTTATTTATGTGAAAATGGCTTTGTGATTCTTCATCTCGCACCAACACAGAATACACTATAGCCTTGGGACACTTCCCCTTTCTGTGGGTGGCAGTTTCAATAGTCCGGGAGGGTCACTACACCAACCGTGCCAACCATGGTATCATCCCAAAGGAACCCCTTAGCAGCCCGGCAGGACACTGTCAACAGGGGAAAAGGGTACAACCGGCCTTACAAAATAAAAGCAGGCGTGCCATCACACCTGTGTGCCCAACCGGGACTGGCGTTATGGAATAACATCCTAAGGTCCGGCTGTATGGTAGCGTCACACACTACCATCTAGCAAGTGACTGGCCGATCCTCTGACACAACACCTCTGGGGGTCACCACATATCTATCTATCTATCTATTATCTATCTATCTAGAAGCATTTCCATTGCTGTGTTTTCCTCTTCCCTCCTCAGACAAATGTGCAGAAGTCATCGCTTCCCAATATTTGCAGTACTTTGATCCGGTGGTTCCGGACCGTTCTGACATATTGTCCTGTGTGTCGGTCTGTGTTCCCGGATCACCTAGAAGACTGGACTGTAATGATGGCAACTGCCAGATACAGCAAGAAGGACCTCAGTGCTAGTAAGTAGAAGAAAACACCAGAACATAGAAACCAACAACCGACCCCTCACCACCTCAAAGGAAACCCAAGAGAAACATTTATTGCAGGTGCAGGCCATATCCAATAAACCAGTATCTAGAACAATTCATCTTTTACAGCAATATGACTGAAAAGAGAAACAGAGTAGTAAAGTCTATGTATTACTACGTATAGAAACAATATATGGTCAAAACGCTGAGAAGAGGATTGCACAGATACTGTGCCATACAGGCTCCATCTCTACCATAGCTTTACCTCTACCATGATAGCAATGAAATACATGGGACTGTATGGTCAAATGTCCCCAAAACTACTTTTACAGACAAGAGGAGCAATGTGTCTCCTTAAGGAAACCACCTTGTTTGTATATGATGTCTTACAAGCCAAGCAATCCTCCAAGAACTTGGTGGTCTCCTCAAAGAGGCATGATGCATCCCTTGTCATGTGTTGATAGCCTCTCCTCAGCCAGCCGGCACCCTGTTCTGTGCTCACAAGGGGCAAAAACGCAAAACAAGTATCTACTACACATGGGTTCATTCTTGCTCTTTTGGAGGTGGTTCTGGCTTGGCAAATAGTCCCTTCTCATGTCTAAAGGCTTTCTAAGGGTCATCCATTGATTTGAAGCAGGGGGCACTGTACAGCAAGTTCTTGAGCTACTTTGCGTTCTTTAAAGACTGCACAAACTGATGACCGAATGAAGAACATGGCGGTCACTGTAGTAGGCGCTTTAGGAGTCATATGTTCTAGGAACTCTTGAAGCACTTAGGCATGTACTTCAGGGAACACATCAAACAGGACCACGGAGGGTCTGAGTGGCAACATATTCTTTAAGCGCTTCTGCACTGATCACAACAATAGTGTTTCCTTGTCCTCCGAGTAAATGGAACATTGGCATGCATGCTTGACCCCTGCTCCAGTTGCTCACTATGGGATTGATGAAGGTAGCTGAGTTGTGCTCAGCTATATCCATCAGGACCATAGGAAGTGAATGGAGCAGCAGTTGAGTATGTCCTCTGTCACTCCTTTTACTCGTAAAACAAGGCACATCCATTCTCACCATAGGTGGTCCGTCCAGTGAACCAAGACGAACTGGTCAAAGTGTCAAGGCCTTTTTCTTCATGTGTACGATAAGTTAAAGAATTGGCCTCATCACTTTTACTACATCAAACTTCCTCTTGAAGGAATTAACCATCTTCTATGATTGTCAGACGTTTTTCTTGTATCGTGAATAACATTTTCACATCTTGTCTTGCAGTTGCCCAAGAACGGACGTCTACGTGTACACGTACTCTGGGTGTGGGGGAGCTGTACCGAAAGCTGCATTGTATGGGGGTGTGGGGGCGTCCATTGCACTGCTGGTGATCATCAGTGTTACCTTAGGAGTACTCGTCTACAAAAGGAAATAATGCTGCCCAATGGATGAGCTTAAATCCACCCATGGCATCCTACCATTGGTCTGCTTGTGCAGTTTTTTTTTTTTTACTATTTTTAAATTGTTATGGCAGCTTTGTACAATTATTATTATTATCATTATAACTAATGTTTCATTTCTGTGTTGTATAATAAAGATTTATTCCTTATAATTAATTCTGTATAGTGCGTCCATTCAATGACATACTGTACAGCTTTTTTTTTTTTGTTATATTGTGGTTTCTTTTGTATGTAGAACTACACCCAGCATTTGATATTGAGGTGGTGGCAATTTTTTTGCTTTAGGTGTACTACACATGTATATCTTTCTCTGAGAGACACTGGGGCTGATTTACTAACGTGTAAATTATCAGGTTTTTCTCCATTTTCCCTTTGGGTTTGGTGTTCCGAAATATTTACTAAAGGTGTGCAACATAATTTCTCCAAAAAGCCAACAAACCCATAATTTTTGTCCAAAAACTGCATAGTGGGCGCGCTGTGGGTGTGTCATGGGTGTGTCCTTCATAACCTGCCACAACCGACAAATTAAGTAAGCAAACCATCATTTTTGTTTAACGGTTTTCTACTCTAGAATGATAGCCCTTTACCTATCAAGGTTTTCTCATTTTCAGGTAACAGATTTGTAATGTAATTATCCTGTGATTCTACTGATAGATTTATGTCCCCCGACCCCATAGGTTATCGTGTACTCTTTCAGTAACTCAGTAGCTCTCACCTAAAAAAGGAAATGATGATGAGACGGGTAAGGTTGCAGGGTATAGAGGTTAAAGCTGATGGTGGTACTTGTGGTGATGTGTCTCCCTTAGAGGGTACTGGTGCCCATGTGACACTCTGTGGGGGACATTTATGAAGACCGGCATACGACTATGCCGGTCCTAAAATAGGCCCCTCCCCCGGTGGATTTACTACATAGTAATATAGTTAGTGAGGTTGAAAGAAGACAAGAGTCTAGTTAACCCACTTACTCGCACTTTGCTGCCTTTTGCAGACCTCCGCGAGAAGTATAGACTCCCTCTGACAAAGCAATTCACTTATTTGCAATTACGTCATTTTATGACTACCCTGTTGGGGTCCACCACGGTGTCCAAGCCTACGGCATTTGAGCAATTATCACGAGCTGGCTCGAATGTGCAGGGATTGATCTCGGATATTTATAAAATACTGGGCTCGCCTGTAGACGATACTCCGACCCGTGACAAATATATGGTAAAGTGGGAGACTACTTTAGCTAAGACCATCTCCCCAGAATGCTGGGGGATCATATGGGAAAGGGCAGCTAAATCGTCCATTTGTACCGCCTATAAAGAAACCCAGTATAAATTGCTGATGCACTGGTATCACACTCCTGAATTACTGAACAAATTGAACGCTTCCATTTCCCCCCTGTGTTGGCGTTGCCTGGGAGGAACTGGGTCGATTTACCATATCTTCTGGGTCTGTCCAGGCATTAAACCTTATTGGTCTATGATCTGTGACATGTCATCGGCAATTATACAGAATTCCGCTTCCCTATCCCCCCCTTCCATTCATCTCCCCCCGCTTAGGTTTGTCTTGTCTGTCCTCTTCTTGTGGATTCACTCTGGATCCCTTCTCACCCTGTTCTTTTCTTCTACCTCTTTTCTGTTGTTTGCAAATGACATAGCCAGCCATACTGCACTTCTGTTGACTCCAAGGCTGCTCACACTTGTTTTAGTTACCATATTTAGATGATTCATGAGCGAGCCCTCTTGGGGGCATTGAACTCATTCTTCTCTCTTACTTCGATGTCAGGCTACCTCCCCCAGAGGTCTCGCTTTTGTATATGTTATGCTTTGTGGCCATCTGTCTTATGGCTTTACTTGTTTTTGTTCGTATTTCTATCCATAAAAATCTAATAAAAATTACAGTAAAAAAAAAAAGAAAGAAGACAAGAGTCCATTAGGTTCAACCTAGAGAAACCCTACTGTGTTGATCCAGAGGAAGGCCCTAGGAGGCGCACACAGAAACCTGTCTGGCCCTGCTCCCGACGCAACATGTTTACACCTCCTTTCAGCAGGTGTGGATTTGTATCATGATTTACGCCTGCTCGTAGGGTGGAGGCCACTTCTCCTTCCCCCTAGAGTGTTTATGGTTGCCCTTTATACTGTCTTTATTTGTTCTGGTCAATCTGTATCCCAGTTGGTTCCTGTCTTGATCTCTCCTTCTCATCCATGTGGTATGAGTCTGATTTTTTTTATATAGGTCTCAGAGTCGGATGTGTCAATATCTTGGGGGATGGTTCTTTCTGAATGGAGTCCAGATGGTTGTAGACGATTTTGCCTAAAAATCTGTTCAGTCTTTTAAGTTAACGTTCCTTAATTAGGGTTTTGAACCGATCTACGTTGTTATATAGCTCTATTTCCTTCTCGGTGAAGTCTGGATGTTCTTTATGTGAGAGAACTAGTTTGTTTAATCCATCTAGTGTTATGGACAGCGAGTGTGGACCCTCTGTGCTACTCACCCAATTTGGGAGTGGAGTCTAACTGCCCTCTAGGTCCCGTTCCAGGTGTGGACGCTGGACAACCATGGCTAGAGGGCACCAGGTCACTTCACAAGTGTGGTCCCAGTGTGAGCAGCAGCTGGCCCCCAAGGACCAGACAGAGTATATGGGGAAAAGGCCTAGTATACATGGTCAGCAGGCCAAAGAGTCAGCAGGAGAGTCAGCGCAGTACCCGGGACAAGACAGGAATTGTGGTCAGACAGGCAGAGGATCAGAGTGCAAAATTGCGCATTTTTGGTTGCATCACATCCAGAAAAATTGTAATAAAAAGCGATCAAAAAGTCGCATATGCGCAATCAAGGTACCGATAGAAAGAAAACATCATGACGCAAAAAATGACACAGCCCCATAGACCAAAGGATAAAAGCGCTATAAGCCTGGGAATGGAGCGATTTTAAGGAACATATATTTGTTAACAATGGTTTGAATTTTTTACAGCCCATCAGATACAATGAAAGTTATACATGTTACATATCGTTGTAATCGTAACGACTTGACGAATATATAAAACAAGTCAATTTTACCCCAGGGTGAATGGTGTAAAAGCAAATACCCCCCAATAAAAAAAACTCATTTTTTTAAATCAATTTCACCACACATTGAATTTTTTTTCCTGGTTTTGCAGTGTACTTTATGCAAAAATTCAGCCTGTCATTGCAAATTACAATTAGTGACGCAAAAAATAAGGGCTCATGTGGGTTTCTAGGTGAAAAAATACAACTGCTATGGCCTTTTAAGCACAAGGAGGAAAAAAAACAGAAGTGCAAAAATGCAAATTGGCCCAGTCCTCTAAGGGTTAAATAGGTGCAGGTGGCTCTAGATTAACAGACTGCAGTAGCAGGTGGAGAAAAAAAAGGCCCTATAAGAAGGAGGAATAAGATGCCAGAAGACACTAAAGGCCCTATTCCACGGAACGATTACCGTTTGTATTCGGCCGATAATCGTCCGGTGGAATAGAGTGCAACGATCAGCCGACATCGTTCATGTCGGCTGATCGTTGCAGTCGCTTGTTTTTCAACATGTTGAAAAACAAGCGACTGATATAGCAGCGATCTGCTGCCGCCGCTCCGTTGAATAGGAGCATCGGCAGCAGACGCTGCTATATCCTATGGGCTGCCCGGACGATCAGCGATCCCCCGGGCAGCCCCCCCGCAGATCTCCGCCGCCCCCTCCCGCACTCACCCGCTCGCTGCAGCCGCGTTGAATAGCGGCGGCAGCGAGCGGGGAACAAGGAGCAAACGAGCGCTAAGAGCGATCGTTTGCTCCTCTAAACGACCTGTGGAATAGGGGCATTAGGGCCCTATTCCAAAGGACGATTATCGTTTGCATAATCGTTAACGATTAACGATCTCAAATGACCACTATTGCGAAAGACCTGAAAACGTTTACTCATTTCCATGGAACGATAATCGTTACTTATGATCGTAATTGCAATCGTTTTTCTTCGCTATTTATTCGCTATTGCGTTCGTATCTATTGCGAACGACTGAACGATGTCTTATTCAATGTGAACGTTTTGCGAACGAGCAACGATAAATATAGGTCCAGGTCTTATAAAGCGATCAACGATTTCTCGTTCGGTCGTTAATCGTTAACTGCATTTCAACCGAACGATTATCGTTTAGATTCGAACGATTTAACGATAATCTGAACGACGAGCAGCCCCAGGATCAGCCAGGAGTAGAGTAGAGGATTGGAATCATCCACTAATATTCACATAAATTGCAATAGACTTTCTGTAGCCAAATCCTCCCACCTTTTCAGCAAGGCTCCAGATCTAACCTATAGGGCTGGCCGTGTGTTTATTCTTAGGCCCTTAAGGGTGCGTTCACACCTACCGCATCCGCAGCTTATTTTTCCGCAGAAATCCGCAGGTCTGGTAGTGCAGATTTCAACCTGCGAGAAATCCGCGTATGTGTGCGTTTTGCGGTTTTTCTGCAGCAAGTTTATCGCAACTGAAATGTCCATTTAGAATGAGAGACATTTTAAACGGACATTTCAGTTGCGATAAACTTGCTGCGGAAAAACCGCAAAACGCACACATACGCGGATTTCTCGCAGGTTGAAATCTGCACTACCAGACCTGCGGATTTCCACGGAAAAATAAGCTGCGGATGCGTTAGGTGTGAACGCACCCTTAGGATGATTTTTTTTATGTCATTTGTGATAGACTGAATCAAGATTGTGTATAATGTTTGTGCAATGTGAATAAATCCTTAAACCCTAAACCCTAAGTGGGACTGGTTATTGGGAAGAAAAAGGGAGTCCTTGTTCTGAAAAAACTCTAATGTCTCGATAAGCCAAATATTTTTGTCCTGAGAAGGATGTAACTGATCAGCCATATCTAGTCTTCCTAGATTATGATAGAAGAGTGGACCGTGGTCGGTTGTTACCAGGACCATAATGGCCGTCCTGTTTCTAACACTTAAATTGGTCAGCCTCTCTTTGAAGCATTATTGTCACTTTAAAAAAGTCGTCACACAGACACATCAAAGATTTTTAATCTTTTGGGGTCTGGACTCTTTGCAAGTGAAAGACTTCATAGACTTACTACAGAACCCTCTTTCACAAGAGATGGATTGAGCAGGAAGCCAGGGAGTAAAGCATTTAGCGATTGGTGGGGGTTTGAACTCGTAGGTTTCAAATGTTTTCTAAGCAACAGTAATGCTTAAAACATCCCTTACTTTTGCAGTATAGTGTGGATTATAGCGTATGCTCTAGTTCTACTCTAAGTATGCTCCTTGGATCATTCTTTTGTAGTCCTTGTTCCTTTATCTGAGGTTGCTATGATTTCTTTAATGTTTCTTCCTTATCGCCTTAGTTCTACTCAGCCTTGTTTTTTGTCTCTGGGTCCTAGAGTCGTCCTCATGGGTCAGTTTTACAGATTAGGGAATATTTGCAGGGACTCGGAGGGTCAGTGGTAAATGATGTTCTGGGAAAGTTCTAGGGAAAGATCCAGGGATAGCCAGTTAAGGTCACTTTTTGTACTTTTGTTCCTATTTGTCTTCGATTAATGGATCAGTTTTACAGATTAGGGTGTTATCACGAATATTCACAGGGACTGGGAGGGTCAGTGGTGATGTCAGCTTTCAGGGATAGATCTAGGGAAAGATCCAGGGATAGCCAGTTAAGGTCACTTTTTTCTGTTCTTCCATCTACTTCCATTTTCTATGGCCATCTTCATCATGTCATTGTGCCATCATCTGTCCCAACATCATTCAGTTGATGTCATCTATCGATACGTTCCTATTGGGGTTGTTATTTGCTTGCATTGATACCTGCTTTCATACAGTTGTTCTAATAACTGTCTGATTGTTATATAATTTAGCTTTACTGTAAGTCCTGGGGGTATCTGAGCATGGTAAAGGAAACTGCTATAGGGAAAGTACAGTTCTGTTGCCTTGTGACCAGCTGGGATCATTCCAGAAACAGAGGGAACATTTTTAATTTCCAGACTTTATTTCCCAGGTGCAACTGCTGCACCCCTACATCCCCCATGGGGGAACCCCACTAGAATGGTACACTTTCCTATATCTCCACTGCATGCATGTATATCCGGGTTGGACTCCGCACGCTGTATTAAGTAATGAATAACTGAAATTACATCTGGATTAACAATCTCATGGTGGATCTTGACCTTCCCATGTGGAGTAAACACGGAGGTGTTACGGAAAAGCAATAAAGCCATACATCAATGACGCCTTTCCCTGATAAGATAGAAGATTCATCTTCCTTTAAGACTTCTGACATCCATCATAAGATCCCAACCTCTTACTGGCAGCATTAACTTTCTCTAGTCGCTGACTGAAGTCATGAAGAGTCCTGAAGTCCCCTCCATGATGATCAAACTCTTGGTCCTCCTATCAGGTAAGTACGTCTTATAATAATGTATAAACAATACATATATATACTATGTATGCAGACCTCAGGTCTTCATCTGCTTTCTTATTACGTTAGTTCACTAGAGATGAGCAAATCTCGAGCACGTTTTGGCGCATCCAAAACCGACTGTGCGGCATTTGATCAACGAAGTTTGATGCAGCCCTAATACTGCCTGGAAAACATGGATACACTCATAGGCCATATAGGCTGTATCCATGTTTTCCAGGACTCCCTAGGGCTGTATCCAACTTCTCCAGCCACCAGTAATGAAATGTGGCATGCTCGGGCTCTGACAAATCCAAACATTCTCGAGATTTGCTCATCTCCAGTGTTCACTGTCTTCCAGTTAGCACAATGAAGGTTTGACTGGGTCCGTACCCTATAAGCCATTTATGCCTCTGACTCATATTGGCTACAATATACTGTATATATATATATATATATATATATATATATATATATATATATATACTGACCTCAGGTTTACTTTAATCTTACATGTGTTTGTATAGCCCTTTCATTGAATACTGGGTCCTTACCCCATAACATATCTCCGCTGACCCCTTTACAATATGTCTCCATGTGACTTTTTCACTATATTTTTGCATCATATTTTTTCACTTTTTTACTTTGAGTAGCGTATAATTGTTCTTTTTTTAATCGACATGGAAACTGTCATCAAGCTGCTGTTGTCGGATCTGCTTTCATGGTATATTTGTTTATTTAGCGCCCTCCTTGTATAACGGTGTCTTGTAGATGACAGAATGAAAGTTTCGCTGGGTCATTGATGAGGGGTATGCTCACCAGTAGCCTCGAGATCCTCATGGTGGTGGTCACGCGGGCACTGCTATGGGGTATTACACACTTATGGTTTCCAATTACGAACACATAATAAATATTATTATTATTATTATTATTATTATTATTATTATCACATATTGGTAAAGGTTTGGTTTCGGACCATGACACTTGCTTTACGTCTCCAGTCTCCGTGACTCTTCCCGTTTGTTTGTTTTTCAGTAATTAAAGTATCTGCGGCCACGGCGGCTCCCCCATGTAAGTCCTCCTCCCTCTCATGTATATGACTGTATCCTTGTTTTGTATTATATTGCTCTTCGACGACCTCTGTTACTCAGTTACCCTGCTATCTGTATTATTTTCTATGGGCCGTAATAAACATCAATATTCACGGCACGATAGTCGTCCTTTGACGTCAGAGACATCCTTTCACTTTGAAACGTGGGGCAAAGGGTCACACGTACTGATATTCTGATATTCTATCAGACTCTACGATCATTTGGGATGTTTAAGGTTTTATTACTTCTAGTATATATAGGGAATATCTAGAATTAGAGCGCTGAATACATTTGATAACCTTAAGGCATATGGACATCATTTAGAGTGACTATAATGAGTGGATCCCACCATAGTATTATTCCCTTAATATAGGCTCATTCACTCATTTTATGGGAGCCATGCAATACCACATCCCTCCTGTAGGGGCCTCTGTACAGATAATGGAGTCCAAATGGATCTTCTTCTGATGACTTCTATAAATAATTTTCTAAGAAGGGAATGTTCACATGGCTCAACTCTTGTTAATGGTATTTTCCACTACGGAGGTTATACCATCATGATTTCCTTAATGGGAGTCCAATCTGTGATCCATACCATGAAAATGGCCCCATTGTCCACCTGGTAGAAACTACAACATGTACCTACATGGACTTTAAATAGTCTATTGCCCTTCTAAATACTCTACCTGGTTGCTGTGTCTGTAAAGGGTAGAAGGGATGTGTCCTCAGTCTTGGAATAAATAGGGGTGGGGCTGGTTGGACACCATAACTACCATAACCGACAATCTTAGGTGACATTGAGAAGTAACATTGTGGTCTAGGGATAAGTGGGGTACTAAAATATAGGAAATTGCCCCTTTCCTTTATGGTATAGCCCATTATTAGGTATGGTAGACAGTGATCTGAAGTCTATGACCAGGCACTTAAAGAAGCTGAAGATTAGAAGACCCAATGTGGGGGTCTACCCAATATTCAGCATAACAATTTTTTGGCCTAGTAGAGGATTAGTGGTCCTATAGTGGTCAATCTGAACCTTGCCATATAAGTGACAGACCAGCGTTGGGTCTTCGGTTCCTTGGCTCCACCAGAGGAGATGATTGTGAAGGGATATGAACATGTCAACCATGAAACACGTTATAATCTTTGCTATAATTGAAACAGAGAAAATATCATCATGAAGATCTACTAGAGTATTTGTGATCATGCTGTAAGAAATAGACTCTAGGGGTAAAAAGTTGGCTCCTATGGGGTTGTCTTCTGCTGGATCTTGAGGGTCCTGAGTCAAAGCTTAAGCCCACCTTTGGTTCCTCTTATTCTCTGGTGAGCTAGTCGAATTCTATATCAAGAATTCACCACAAGACCTTTGTAGAGGGTCAATAGAGAGTCCATAAAGGGTTCATTGTAGAGGGTCCATATTATAAGTGAATGTTGAGCACTAGACAACATCTGTTAACATGGCCGCCCTTTTCTTTCCCTTTTGAGGTTCTGGTATTAAATGTATTCTTGTCTTGCCTCTGTTTTTAGTGAAATGTCTGAATGGTGGGGTCTCAGATGGATTAAAATGTCTTTGTCCGGCCTTTACCTCGGGAGCTCAGTGTCAAACCATTAGAGAGAACATTGACATAGGTAAGACGCCCCGTGCCAATGGTTGTTCCAGTCCAAGTAGATGGCTGTGTCGTTCCTTGCTGATAGATGTGCCATGCTGTGTCAGTAGTTGTGGTTTTCCATTCCTATGTACTGTATGTGCCATTCTATGCCGATAGTTGTGGTAGTTATATGCCAATGGTTGTATTACTACATGCCATCTCATGCCACTGTTTTTCTGTTTAGGAAAAGATTTTGAAGCCAAAATGGAAGTTGGGTTTACGGTCATTTACACCGGTGACCAAAATGATTTCAATGCAACATATGATGAGCTGGTAAGTCGCCCAACAGGTAAATGATATTGTAGGGATTTAGAGTAAGAATCATCCTCCAAGTTTTCCTTCTTTCCTTTTGTACAGATGGAAAGCGTACTCCAGGGAATAAATGGACGGCATGAAGTCACAGAAACTAAGTGAGTGGAGAAATATTATATATGTAAATGGTGACCTATATTACATTGTACTCTGCCTAATGACTAATATGGGATAGACGATGGATAGATAGATAGAAAGATAGATAGATAGATAGATAGATAGATAGATAGATAGATAGATAGATGGATAGATAGATAGATAGATAGATAGATGGATAGATGATGGATGGATGGATGGTTAGATAGATAGATAGATAGATAGATAGATAGATAGATAGATAGGAGATAGATAGATAGATAGATAGATAGATAAAATATGATAGGACAATCTCAGGATCTGGCCCACAAAGAGGGGAGGTTTATGTACACCCTGTCCAAAATGGGCTTGGTGATTTGGGCAGGTGATTTCCTCCAGTAATGAAGCCTAAATGTCCTCACATTGATATGTAAATAGATAGCTATGATAGCAGGTGGGTTGTTGGTCACAGTGGCGGAGACCCCGGGGTAAGAGCCACCATAGAAGTAATAGTCTCTATAGATGACATTGCGGTAATGATAATGACTCTAAATTTCTTTGTGTTATTTAAAGGGAAGGAAGTAATAACACTGAGGCAACCCGCCAAAATAATGTGTTTTTTAAAATACAATATAATAATACACGTGAAGTGTCCGATCAATATGAAGAACTCTACCAAGCCGTGGTGGCCGCTCTCAACAGTAAAGTGTGTACAACTGGCAGTAAGTATCACATGGACTCCGGTGCTCCCTTCTAATCGGCAGTAACAGGAACTGCAACCTGTTATACTGTCCGCTTCCTGCTACCAGAATGTTCTCCCAGGACACAGACACAGTATACAGAACCCCCGCCACCACCATATGCCAGGTATAATACTAGGGACCTCCTGGGTAGGACTGTTCCCTCTGCACCCCTGGAGGGGCATTCTCCCCCGAGACCTAAAAGAGTTGAAGGGTCTTTTTTTTTTTTTTTTAAATTGTGGTCTCTGTTCGCAAAAGTGTAGCCAGAAGCCGAGAGCCCCGAGCCCACCAGAGGACGGGATCCTGAGGGCCCCACAGAAACTACGGTGTAATAGAATTAATAGGGCAAACAACAACTGGTGGGTTATGGGTAACAGCTGTCCTAATGCTTTTTTTTTCCATTTTCAAAGAGCTGTGTATTAAGAGTACCATCACTGCCAAAGCTACCCGTCCTCCCAGCAAACACGGTAATCTGTCTATTATCTATCTATCTCCTATCTATCTATCTATCTATCTCCTATCTATCTATCTATTATCTATCTATCTCCTATCTATCTATCTATCTCCTATCTATCTATCTATCTATCTATCTATCTATCTATCTATCTATCTCCTATCTATCTATTATCTATCTCCTATCTATCTATCTCCTATCTATCTCCTATCTATCTATCTATCTATCTATCTATCTATCTATCTATCTCCTATCTATCTATCTCCTATCTATCTATCTATCTATCTATCTATCTATCTATCTATCTATCTATCTCCTATCTATCTATTATCTATCTCCTATCTATCTATCTATCTATCTCCTATCTATCTATCTATCTATCTATCTATCTCCTATCTATCTATCTATCTCCTATCTATCTATCTATCTATCTATCTATCTATCTATCTATCTATCTCCTATCTATCTATCTATCTATCTATCTATCTCCTATCTATCTATCTATCTATCTATCTATCTATCTATCTATCTAGAAGTAATTCCATTTTCTTACTATTAGTGATATGTATAGAACTTGTCTGTGGTCCCGTCTCATCCATGGATCCTCCGTTTTCCTCTTCCCTCCTCAGACAAATGTGCAGAAGTCATTGCTTCCCAATATTTGCAGTACTTTGATCCGGTGGTTCCGGACCGTTCTGACATATTGTCCTGTGTGTCGGTCTGTGTTCCCGGATCACCTAGAAGACTGGACTGTAATGATGGCAACTGCCAGATACAGCAAGAAGGACCTCAGTGCTTGTAAGTAGAAGAAACCACCAGAACATAGAAACCAACAACCGACCCCTCACCACCTCAAAGGAAACCCAAGAGAAACATTTATTGCAGGTGCAGGCCATATCCAATAAGCCAGTATCTGTGACAATACATCTACAGCAAGATCACTGCGTATACAGCAAGAAGTCTGCGTATTAACGGGTATAGAACCAATATATGGTTGAAATGTGGTGATGATGATTGAACAGATACTGTGCCATGGAGCTTCATCTCTACCATAGCTTTACCTTACCATGATAGCAGAGAAATCCATAGGTCTGTGTGGTCAAATGTCCTCAAAACTACTCATACAGATTACAGTGGGCCAAAGGACTAATGTGCCTCCTTGAGGAGACCAACTACAGTAACTAGTGTATGGTGTCTCACAAGCCTCCAAGAACTTGTAAGAATCCATATGTCAGTTTGATGGTCTCCTCGAGAAGAGGCACTCCCTTAGTCATAAGTTGATAGCCTCTCCCCAGCCAGCCAGCTGTATAACGACAAGGGACAAGAACCAGGAACAGCTGTCTACACATGGGTTCATTCTTCCTCTTTTGGAGGAGATTCTGACTTTGCAAATAATCCCTAACCAAGTCCCTTTAAGGGTCATACATTGATTTGAAGCAGGTGGCACTTCAAAGCAAGTTCTTAAGCTACTTTGTATACTGATGACCGAATAAAGAACATGGTGGGCACTGTAAGGGGACATTTCTGTGGTAGGTGCTTTGGGGGTCATAAGTTATAAGAACTCTAGGAACTCTAAGAAAGCACCTTAGGCATGTACTTTAGGGCTCATCGAACAGGACCTCTGAGCTTCTGAGTGGAAACACACTCTTTAAGGATTTTGTAGGGCACCAATTGAATACATCAAGTCAAGTATTTTTGGGCACATACTGTAGACTTAACACCTAAGGGGGCAGCTAAAGAAAAATATGGGGGTTGTTAAGGTAGGCATTCAATGGGGCATCAGAAGCAGCAACACTATGGGGCAGCTATGACTTACAGACACTATTAGTGGAATCTTAGTAGCTTACTTTTAGACACTAAGGAATTAACTTTAGCTGGTACCTAAAGCAGGTACTTTGAAGGACAACTTAGACAAGAACTGTAAGGGGCATCCTGGTTGATCTAATGGAGGCACTTGGAGGCATTTAAGATAGAATCTCTAAGAGATACCTTAAACTCAAAGGGGGCTGCCGCAAACTGTTAAAGGAATGTTACTGGTTTACTCTTAGGCCCTCTAGAGCTATAGGCTGCTAAGACAAGGTAGGTGCTCTGGGGCATCTACTGGCGGCTCTCTAGTGGGAACGTAATGCAGGCAATGTAACGGTACATTATGTTTGCACTCTAGTGGCACTGGAAGCAGGCACATTGGGCGGGTGCAATGCAGGCAATCTGAGGGCAAGAGAAGTTTATCAAAATGGGTTGTATCAAAGTGTAGATCAAAGCCACCCTTTCTTTGAATCAGCATCATCACTTTTACTACACCAAACCTCCTCTCAATGGGAATAACCATCTATAAAGCTTCCATGAATGTCAGTTTTTTGTATTTTTCTTGTACTGTGATTAAAATTTTGACATCTTGTCTTCTAGTTGCCCAAGAACGGACATCTACCTGTACACGTACTCCGGATGTGGAGGAGCTGTGGCAATAGCTGCATTGTATGGGGGTGTGGGAGCTTCCATTGGACTTTTAGTGATCCTCGGTATTGTACTAGGAATATTCCTCTACAGGAAGAAACGTTACCACTAAGTCAGAACTTTGGACACATTGCACCTTCTCCCGGCTGCCACAGTGGATGAGTTTATAAAGATGGTAGAACAGGTTCTCCAGACACCAGAGTCACTTAAATTGTGCTGGATTACCCCTTGGAAGGTCAACAGAGAAGACGGAGGATAAATATGATTTATAATGAACATAAAAAGTTGATAAAAATAGAAAATTAAGATGGTATGTAGAAAGAGTGGGAAATATCTGTGATCGGACATTCAAACCTAGAACCTTCAAGAGCACGACCAATGGGGGATCTCCCATCTAAAATATATCTCTTTCTATGACTTTTCCATAATCCAGAAGATTAGATTATCTAGTTCACATCTGATCCTGTCAACAACAGATTACAGGGAATTAAAGGAATAGCAGTGGATTAGTTCCATCTTGAAGTATCATTGTATAATTTATCGAGGGCTATCATCTATATAACAACGTTGTATTACTCGGCCTTGGCCCCCCCAGGTTGTACCTGTTGTTTTATGCTCCATCATATCAAGGAATCCCAAAGAAGCCCTGACGGTAACCAGGTTAGCTAAGATAGAGAAAGGACCAATCCCCCATACTACACAAGAGCGTTAGATGAAGAGTAGGGTTCTTACCAGTGAAGGTTGTTGCATTGATATCAACCAATACCACCTGGCATACCATGGGCTGTATATTGGTGGTAGAGAAAGCATGTGCCAAGTTATCATCCAGATACTATGGTCAGCTCATGGAGGCTCACCTATTCATATTGTAGTGAAATAAAGACGTGTTTAAAGGGTTAGACCATAGGTGGAGCCCATCTTAGATGAATATATTAAATATATTATTCACCTCGTAAAAGGCAGATGATCTATTACAGTAGGTCTTATACGTTAGCTGGCTACAATGGAACCAGAAGTGACACAATGGTGGGATCTCATATCGCAGGTTGATAATTGCACATATATATATATTATATTCATATATGATATTTAAGTTGTATTTGTAAATATTTTCTTATAAATAAATGTATATTTTGCCTACAGCAGATACTTCACGTCTGATTTTTACATAAACTGTCAATGGTTTTCTTAAAAATATCTGATGTAATACCATGTTTGACCACATGGGGTGAGACATGGCCATTGGCAACCCAAAGCTTGAAATAATCTTATTGGGCCAGTTATGGTAAAATATACACCAACAATAGCTGACTTACAATCATATCACTGCTTCCTTGAGGAAAAAGAAGAAGAAAGAAGAAGAATTTCTCGAAATGATTCCATGAACGTTACCACAATTCCAGTATACACCAATGGCTGACAATTACCAGATCTCCATAGAGCATCTTCACAATGATCTGCCAACAAACCAGCCGACACCAGGCTCATAGTCAACTCAATCAGGGTCGGAATATCGGGGGAACTTCATTTCTTGGCACAATGGGTTTGGCTATATTATTGACAATCATTTTTATAGCCATCCAAATGATGATGCTGGTGATCATAATTTAAAGTCCAGTTTCAGTGTCTGCCGTTTCTCCAGATAACATTTGCCTCCAATAGAAACTTTTTGGTTTGTGGTGTAATTGGCGGGATACAAATTAGAAGTGACACCAACTAGGATCAGAATCTTTTTGGAGTACAGAAGGTTCATTAATACCAATCCAACAATCAAAAATGGCTACCCTTCTTTTAATGGCTAATTCTGACCAAGAATATGTGATGGTTTCTGGGTATTCTTATGACTGCACTGTTACCACGTCTAGAAGCAGTGATACAACCATGGCATGTTGTAGAAAATGGAATCCTCAGTGCCAGTTTGCATTCAACACTATCAGATCAACCTGGGTCATAATCTCCATCATCTACTGTTCTAGATGTATTCATCTTAAAGTATACCTGCCAAAAAAAAAAACCCACATGTGCTGGACCATGACTGATCAGCAGACTTACATTACCAGCTCCTCAGGTCGTGTGACACAGAGCCATGAGAGAACACGCTAAGCACATACTTCTCCCAGCTTCTATAGCTTCCATACTATAGCTTCCATACTTCTCCGGATCAGTTGGGGTTTAAACGTTTTGGGGCCACCAGACGTTTCTGAGGTCAGCGCTCAGAAACCTTCTGTACCTCACAGAGAATGAGAGAGCGCTCCACTCACTACAAGGATGATTTCCGGATCTTGGGATTATCAGCGGCCAGACCCTTAGAAATCAGCTTCTTATCCCCTATGCATGGATAGGAATTAGAGATGAGCGAACCTGGAGCATGCTCGAGTCCATCCGAACCCGAACTTTCGGCATTTGATTAGCGGTGGCTGCTGAACTTGGATAAAGCCCTAAGGCTATGTGGAAACATGGATATAGTCATTGGCTGTATCCATGTTTTCCAGACAACCTTAGAGCCACCGCTAATCAAATGCCGAACGATCGGGTTCGGATGGACTCGAACCCCAACCCGGTTCGCTCATCTCTAATAGGAATACTTCTTTAAGTTTAAAACTAACCACACATGTAAAAGGGGTTATGCAGGGATCTCTTGGCCTTGGCATTTCACTTCCTGTAGTTTTACATTTCGGAAGTATACCTTCCCGTCTGCAATAATTGGGATATACACTGACCCTCTCCTGTCTGAGATGGCATACTGCTGAGATATGGAAATACAACGAGTGAGTGTCTAGGAGCAGAAGGATTGAGCCATCTCCTGCTCCACCCACACCCACACAACCCCTTTAAGGGTCAGCCGAATCCATCTTTTTCCGTCCAACTTCGTCAGGACTGGCTGACCCTCTGATGTGTATGGTGACCTCCTGACTGTCTCCGACAGATGATTGTCAGGGGAAAGAAGGATAGGGCATTTTAGATTTTGACTACCTGATCCCTATGTTCTCAGGGCTGGGGCCTTGCTAGAATCTAATAAGAAATGGGGCATGTGCCTCAAGGCATGTTAGCACTACCCCCTAAGAATTTGTACAGCATCTACCTTTGCATCTCTCTGTCCGCCGATGCGGTAATAATGCCCCCTGAGTCCCCAAAGAATAACCCTATAGATAAAAAATGCCCCCCCCATATTTCCACAGAAACAACACCCCCTGTGCCCCTATCAGCAATACTGTACAGCAATATTAAAGCCTGCAGAGCCCCCTTGCATCAATTGTGCCCCATGGTGTGCCCTCATATGAAAATCAGGTCCCGTGCCCCATACAGTAATAATGCCCCCTGTACCCCATATAGTAATAATGCTCCCTGTGTCTTCATACAGTAATAATGCCCGCTGTGCCCCATATAGTAATAATTCCCCCTGTGCCTCCATACAGTAATGATGCCCCCTGTGTTCCATACAGTAATAATGCCCCCTGCGCCCATATAGCAACAATTCCCCCTGTGCCCCATATAGTAATAATGCCCCCTGTGTCTTCATACAGTAATAATGCCCCCCTTGTGCCCCATATAGTAATAATGCCCCCTGTGCCCCATGTAGTAATAATGCCCCCTGTGTCTCCATATAGTAATGATGCCCCCTGTTCCCCATACAGTAATAATGCCCCCTGTGCCCCATATAGTAATAATGCCCCCTGTGTCTTCATACAGTAATAATGCCCCCCCTGTGCCCCATATAGTAATAATGCCCCTGTGCCCCATGTAGTAATAATGCCCCCTGTCTCCATATAGTAATGATGCCCCCTGTTCCCCATACAGTAATAATGCCCCCTGTGCCCCATATAGTAATAATGCTCCCCCTGTGCCCCCATACAGTAATGATGCACCCTGTGCCCCATATAGTAATAATGTCCTCTATGCTCTCCAATATACCAATAACTAACAGAGACAGGATCCCAAGGGAGATGCAGTGATGTGAGGATCGCGTCCCAGCATCTTACAGTCTGGAGGCCTAAAATGCGACTGTGAGTGAATGGCAGAGCTCGGAATGGTCGGTTCTGCCTCTCTGAATCTCCGTCCGGAGGAAATCGGGAGCACCAGGCTCCATAGGAACCACAGTGGTTTAACCTCTTAACGACCGTGGGCGTATATTTACGCCCTGTGGTCGGTAAGGGAGTTCAGTGCGGGCGCTCTGAACTGCCGCGGTCCCGGGTGCCGCATGTAGCCCGAGACTGCAGCTATTAGCGGGCACGGTCCGATCGCCGCATTGACAGCTGCATCCGATTACTTGCTGGGGGGGAATAACCCTAACCCCAGGGGGGGATAACCCTAACCCCAGGGGGGAATACCCTAACCCCAGTGGGAATAACCCTAACCCCAGGGGGTATAACCCTAACCCCAGGGGGAAATAACCCTAACCCCAGGGGGGAATAACCCTAACCCCAGGGGGGAATAACCCTAACCCCAGGGGGAATAACCCTAACCCCAGGGGGGAATAACCCTAACCCCAGGGGGGAATAACCCTAACCCCAGGGGGAATAACCCTAACCCCAGGGGGGAATAACCCTAACCCCAGGGGGGAATAACCCTAACCCCAGGGGGGAATAACCCTAACCCCAGGGGGGAATAACCCTAACTCCAGGGGGGAATAACCCTAACTCCAGGGGGGAATAATCCTAACTCCAGGGGGGAATAACCCTAACCCCAGGGGGGAATAACCCTAACCCTAGGGGGGCTTCTAGTATAAGTGTAAAAAAAAAAAAGTGTTATTATTAATAAAAAGCCCCCTCCCCTAATAAATGTTTGAATCACCCCCCTTTTCCCAGGTTATAAATAAAAGTAAACAAACAAATAAATAAATAAACATGTTTGGTATCTCCGCGTGCGTAATCCCCCAAACTATTAATTTATGATATTCCTGATCTCACACAGTAAATGGCGTAAGCAAAATTGCGAATTTTTGGTCGCATCAAATCCAGAAAAAATTGTAATAAAAAGCGATCAAAAAGTCGTATATGCGCAATCAAGGTACCGATAAAAAGAACACATCATGGCGCAAAAAATGACACCTGACACAGCCCCATAGACCAAAGGATAAAATCGCTATAAGCCTGGGAATGGAGCGATTTTAAGGAACGTATATTTGTTAACAATGGTTTGAATGTTTTACAGGAACATATATAACAGTTTTACCCCAGGGCGAATGGCGTAATAACAAATACCCCCCAAATAAACAAAATGCAGTTGTTTTTTTTTTCAATTTCATCATACATTTATTTTTTTTCTGGTTTTCCGGTGTACTTTATGAAAAATTCAGCCTGTCATTGCAAATTACAATTAGTAGCCCAAAAAATAAGGGCTCATGTAGGTTTCTAGGTGGAAAAGTGCTTTAGCCTTTTAAGCACAAGGAGGAAAAAATGAAAACGCAAGAATCGAACTTGGCCCGGTCCTTAAGGGGTTAAGCCACCATGTATATCTTGCATTGAGAAGGTGCTTGGCCCAGGCTTCAAGTATATGGGGTGATGGGGGATGGTGGAGAGATAGATGTAGGCTGACTGACAGCTAACGTGTATAGCCATACTCTGTATTCCACAAGTCTCTACCAACATAAAAGACACTCCTTAAAACTTCCCCGTCTCTAAACACAAAGTAATAACCTAAAGACTTTATTCACTTTCCATGTTTCTCATCCTCCCTCCTGGTGACCATTGGACTCATGCTTTATATTATCCACCATGTATAATATTCTCATAAAGATAAGAAATGCAAAGAGCTATAAGGAAAAAGATGGGCGCACGGCAGGGTGAATCAGTATAAGAAATAGTGGTTGTAATGGTGAGGAATATACTTGCCTGATGATGTTACACTAAGAGCACAACCCCTACACTTACCACGACTAAACCTGCAACAACTATCACTCCCACACCTACATAAACTACCACGACTACACATACAACTACCATGACTATAGCTGCAAGGACTACCATGACTATAGCTGCAAGGACTACCATGAGTACCTCAACAATTACTATGACTATAGCCACCTGCACAACTACCACGACTATACCTACAATAGCAACTACCAAAGCCTTATATCCCTAGTACGTATCAATGGACTTTTCTTCCTGTAAGCTAACCCTATTTAATTGTTGCAACACTGCCCCTTGTGGATTTATGTGGTACTGCAATGGGATATATAAAAAATTCTGGGGGTGCATATGCAATGGCCCAGGATGCTGGATACTGGTGTTGCACCAGCTGGTTGGCTCTGAGGTTTTGGGGGGGATTTGTCACAGTTGCCACGAGTGGTAGTACCCACCCCCAGACACACAGGCATCAGACCTTGGTAGGACTGGTGTGAGGTGCAGGTGAGGTGTAAGTGATGACAGAGTCCCGACTTAATCGGTAGTTTAACTTTATTTAAGGGTGACTTTATACACAGCATATCCGCAGCGAGAAAACCGCTGTGGATGCTCTGTGTTTGAAGGTACCCTAAAACTGTTTCAGTGCAATACAAAAGAGAAGAATAATACTGCTCCCAGGTGCTAGTGCAAAAAAATATATCACCACACTCTTCAGACAGACTCTTGTAATAGAAGTTAGCAGTACAAAGAACTTGTTTGTAAGGGTAGTGTAGGGGCCGGATAGGAGCCCTTGTCGTAACAGTACTCTGCCGGGATGTGTGTTGGAGATAGTATACTTGGTGATAGAATCCACGTACTCACGTTGACATATGCTTCGAATATCTGACCGCCTTCTGCCTACACAGACTCAGTGACCACTCTGTGAGGTAGTACGAGTCCTAGGCCTTTGTCTCTAGGTGGAGCTGACTAGTGAAGGTTTCCCCACCTAGTTGAGCGTAGTGTCAGAAAGTACTTCAGCTTAGTGCACTTTTGCTTTACTGGGGATCAGTCCCTCTTCCTCTCCTTTGGGGGTGACTGTCCTGACTGAGAAGATACTTAATGTAGACAAGGGATGTTTTCTGCGCCGGGTTTAAAAATGTCCCTGCAGCTCTGACACTACGGAGATTTATGTAGAGGAGCACTGCCTCTACATAAATCCTGTGCGCACTAGAGTGTGCATCAGGAAACCTACGCCAGCTCAGAGCGGGATTCTTTGAGGCCGCACCAAAAACTGACATGTGAATAGCAGCCTCCCAAGACTGACAGAGCAGACAATGTACAGTGCGGCTCCGGCCGCACTTTACATTGTCTGCTATGGTGATTTGGAATGCGGGCACACCCGAATGTGCCCGCATTCCAAATCAGAGGAAATGAAGCCGATATGACCTTTACTGAAATGGGCCGTTCTGTGACATGGTTGTGTCACAGAACGGACAGTGTCATACACAGTGTCTTAAGGGGGATAAATCACAAATTCATTTTGGCAACATCTATAGTCAGTGACCACATGGTGATTATGAAGATTATCATGTGAACAAGTAGTCCTAGCGACAAACACTCCGACCAGCGGTGAAGCCAAAGACTCACAAAGACACAGCTGACTATTTTGTTTATTTTTATTTCAGGTTGTAGATGTCCTCCTCATGTTATATGGGTTTCAGACATGAGATATGAGCCTCGTCTACAGGACATATAAAGATGGAGACCTGCAGGATGTGTAAAGATGGAGACCTGCAGGATGTGTAAAGATGGAGACCTGTAGGACGTGTAAAGATGGAGACCTGCAGGATGTGTAAAGATGGAGACCTGCAGGACGTGTATAGATGGAGACCTGTAGGATGTGTAAAGATGGAGACCTGCAGGACGTGTATAGATGGAGACCTGTAGGACATGTATAGATGGAGACCTGCAGGATGTGTAAAGATGGAGACCTGTAGGACATGTATAGATGGAGACCTGTAGGACATGTATAGATGGAGACCTGCAGGATGTGTAAAGATGGAGACCTGCAGGATATATAAAGATGGAGACCTGTAGGACATGTATAGATGGAGACCTGCAGGATGTGTAAAGATGGAGACCTGCAGGATGTGTAAAGATGGAGACCTGCAGGATATATAAAGATGGAGACCTGTAGGACATGTATAGATGGAGACCTGCAGGATGTGTAAAGATGGAGACCTGCAGGATGTGTAAAGATGGAGACGTGCAGGATATATAAAGATGGAGACCTGTAGGACATGTATAGATGGAGACCTGCAGGACGTGTATAGATGGAGACCTGCAGGATGTGTAAAGATGGAGACCTGCAGGATGTGTAAAGATGGAGACCTGTAGGACACATAAAGATGGAGACCTGCAGGACGTGTATAGATGGAGACCTGCAGGATGTGTAAAGATGGAGACCTGCAGGATGTGTAAAGATGGAGACCTGCAGGACGTGTATAGATGGAGACCTGTAGGACATGTATAGATGGAGACCTGCAGGATGTGTAAAGATGGAGACCTGTAGGACATGTATAGATGGAGACCTGTAGGACATGTATAGATGGAGACCTGTAGGATGTGTAAAGATGGAGACCTGCAGGATGTGTAAAGATGGAGACCTGCAGGATATATAAAGATGGAGACCTGCAGGATGTGTAAAGATGGAGACCTGCAGGACGTGTATAGATGGAGACCTGCAGGACGTGTATAGATGGTGATCTGCAGGACGTGTATAGATGGAGACCTGCAGGACGTGTATAGATGGTGACCTGCAGGACGTGTATAGATGGAGACCTGCAGGACGTGTATAGATGGAGACCTGCAGGACATGTATAAATGGAGACCTGCAGGACGTGTATAGATGGAGACCTGCAGGACGTGTATAGATGGAGACCTGCAGGACGTGTATAGATGGAGACCTGCAGGACGTGTGTTGGGTTCTGTCCCCTGTAAATCCAAAGAACAGAATTTTTGAAAACTCAATCTGATAGAGAAGAGATGGCGGTGCCGGGAACGGGTGTAGGCTGTAATAAGAACCATATTACGTATGGCCGTGCAAATTGTCTGAACCATTAATATACAACAATATTGATCCTGTATGAGAAAAATAGCAAATGCCAGAATGGAGTCCTATCACCTCCTGGGGAAAAAATCTATAATAAGCAATCAGTCCCATCTGTATTTAAATAGTAAAGAACAAAAACCACAGAATACAGCGCAAAAAAATGATAGAGCCGCCACACCGCTCCTTAGGTGGAGAAATAAAAAAGTTATACAGGTCAGAACTGAACAATTTTAAGCATATTCATATAAAAAATGTTTTACAACTAGTACATCATAAAAAGCCTTCCCCTCAATGTAGTGCTCCGTCCATGAAGAGGTTAAAGTCCGCAGAGAGCTCCCCTTACACAAATCGGCCGCAGTCATTGCCACAGAACGACCAGCAGGGTGCGCTACTGTCACCGTAACAGAGTGTGTACAGCAGTCACCAGTAGATGGCGGTATAACTCTAGTTATAGGGCTAGATGCCGCGGTACATTTCACCATGTAGTATTAGCTTGTGATTTATTATGTGACTGATCCCCATGTACTATCAGTAGTTACCGCCACACAGTCCTCTGCTCTGGACCTTCCAGCATTTCGCCATATTTATGAATTTATTGACAATGTTCTGAGGTCACTGTATGGTAGTATTATTTGGCTGATGTATAGCTGTATAAGCAGTATATGGTTGTATTATACACATGCTACATTTCACATGATAAGGAAAACTATGTAGGAGATGGTGAGAGGGGCCATAACTTCTTCATTGCCCCATTATATAAGTGGGTGGAGACCAATCATTCGGAGGACAGGGGACCTTATTCTTGACATCATTTGGGGTCCCGGTAGTCAGATCTCCACCAATCACATACGTATACCCTACCGTGCGGATAGAAGATGTTTTAATCTTATGCTACGTTTACACAACGATAATTGGCCCGATCGTACGATTAACGATGTCGGAGTAACAATTTTTTTTTCATAACGATCAGCATTTAGACGGTACGATATATCGTACGGAAAATTCGTTTCGCGATCGTTTTGCGATCGCTAAAGCCTATCTCACACATTGGTTAAATCGGCGAACGACTGTTCACACGGAACGATTTGCGAATTTTTTGCGAACGTTCAACGACGATTTGAGAAGTTGTTGAAAGATAAGAATGAACGATTTCTCGCTCGTCGTTTGATCTTTCGCAGCGTTTACACGTACGATTATCGCTCGAATTTGACCGTTATCGTGCAAATTCGCACGATAATCATTCAGTGTAAATGCAGCATTAGAATAACCACTTGAGCTATAGGAGGTAGGCCTGAGGTAGACTATAGCTGCGGCTCTCAGGGGCTGACAGCAACCTAAGGACTGTATTGCAACCATTGAGTATATAATGCCATTTAAAGTAGAGTGTATTGTATATACAATTGTAATATATGTATACTGTATATATAGAGAGATTTACCAAACATGGTGTAAAATGAAACTGGCTCAGTTGCCCCTAGCAACCAATCAGATTCCACCTTTCATTTTCCAAAGAGTCTGTGAGGAATGAAAGGTGGAATCTGATTGGTTGCTAGGGGCGACTGAGACAGTTTCACTTTACACCCTGTTTGATAAATCTCCCCCTTATATAAGCACTATATAGACTACACTTTTATATGGTCACTATAGATTGCCTTGGTACTATGGCTAATACTATTATATGAGCACTATATAGACTGCACTTCTATATGTTAGTATGGATTCCCTAATACATGAGCACTATGGCGGCACTGTTATCTGAGCACTATATAGACTGCACTTCTATATGTTAGTATGGATTCCCTAATACCTGAGCACTATGGCGGCACTGTTATCTGAGCACTATATAGACTGCACTTCTATATGTTAGTATGGATTCCCTAATACATGAGCACTATGGCGGCACTGTTATCTGAGCACTATATAGACTGCACTTCTATATGTTAGTATGGATTCCCTAATACATGAGCACTATGGCGGCACTGTTATCTGAGCACTATATAGACTGCACTTCTATATGTTAGTATGGATTCCCTAATACATGAGCACTATGGCGGCACTGTTATCTGAGCACTATATAGACTGCACTTCTATATGTTAGTATGGATTCCCTAATACATGAGCACTATGGCGGCACTGTTATCTGAGCACTATATAGACTGCACTTCTATATGTTAGTATGGATTCCCTAATACATGAGCACTATGGCGGCACTGTTATCTGAGCACTATATAGATTGCACTTCTATGTGTTAGTATGGATTCCCTAATACATGAGTATTATGGCGGCACTATTATCTGAGCACTATGTAGACTGCACTTCCATATGGTCAGTATGGATTCCCTTATTACATGGGCACCATGGCGGCACTATTATCTGAGCACTATGTAGACTGCACTTCGATATGGTCAGTATGGATTCCCTTATTAAATGAGCACTTTGGCGGCACTATTATATGAGCACTATACAGAGTGCACTTCTATATGGTCAGTATGTATTGTCTTATTACATAAGCACTATGGCTAATACTATTATATTAGCACTATATAGACTGCACTTCTATATGTTAGTATAGATTCCCTTATTACATGAGCACTATGGCAGCACTATTATATGAGCACTATATAGACTGCTCTTTTATATGGTCAGTATGGATTGTCTTATTACATAAGCACTATGGCAGCACTATTATATGCGCACTATATAGCCTGCACTTCTATATGGTCACTATAGCTTCCCTAGGTACTATGGCTGATACTTTTATATGAGCACTATATAGACTGCACTTCTATGTGTTAGTATGGATTTCCTAATACATGAGTATTATGGCGGCACTATTATCTGAGCACTATATAGACTGCACTTCTATGTGTTAGTATGGATTCCCTAATACATGAGTATTATGGCGGCACTATTATCTGAGCACTATATAGACTGCACTTCTATGTGTTAGTATGGATTCCCTAATACATGAGTATTATGGCGGCACTATTATCTGAGCACTATGTAGACTGCACTTCGATATGGTCAGTATGGATTCCCTTATTACATGAGCACTTTGGCGGCACTATTATATGAGCACTATACAGAGTGCACTTCTATATGGTCAGTATGTATTGTCTTATTACATGGGCACTATGGCTGGTGCTATTATCTGAGCACTATATAGACTGCACTTCTTTATGGTCACTATGCGTTTCCTTATTACATGAGCACTTTGGCGGCACTATTATATAAACACTATAAAGACTGCACTTCCATATGGTCAGTATGGCTTCCCTTGGTACTGTGGCTGATACTATTATATGCCTATTGATATGAATATGCTTATATACAGTATACATGATGAGGCCATTGATCCTGTGTATTATCATGTCCATGTGTTATCATTCCCTAGGACCTGATGTACTGTTCACAGGAGGTATACACGGTGGTGTCAGCCAGTGCTTAGAATAGGGCCCATCATGCGTCTCGGTCACCAGGGGGCAGGCTGGCACTGAGTCAGTGGTGATGCTGAGCCCGGCAGGGGCTCTCCTGCTGGATGACAAGAGATTACTCGGAGACACAGGTCATGCTCGGAGACGCACATCCCGGCTTCTGGAGGTTTAAGATAATTTTAGAATTTCACAGGAATTACGTTCCGGCTGCAAAAATAATAAAAATCTATCAACGTGATGTCACCTCTCTTCATGTCCCCGTCCCTCTGTACGGCTATTTCTATACAGAGCTCCGGCTGTGAAGATGTAAAATTGGAATTGAAGGCCTCTGGACATCTACTCATCCGTGAATCATCTAGTTGCCTCCTATTGATGCCACCAGCAGTGAATGAGCACGGGTCAGAGAAAAGAGGATTACTTACATGGAAGGACGTCATTGCCAACAGCTCCAATGGGACCGATAATACAAGATAATATGTGGAACCATTTCCATACTCAACGGTGACGTCAACATGTCTGGCCAATGAGGGAGAACCGGCCTTGGGATGAGCACTGGACTCTCTTGTTCCCAGGGTTTTAGACTCCAATGTCACTACTGGATTTTCATGTCATTTTCAGTGCACATTATAACATACACCTTAGCTGCTGCTGCTGCAAAAAAAAAAAATTTTCAAGAAAGAAAGTCTAAAGTTTTACCAATCAATGACTTGAAGAATCCTCTTCTGAAGAAGGTGTGGTGTGCATATAAGTGTACGAAGAAAAGCCCAAAAGCAAATGTTATGTCCGCACCTGTTCAGACTAGTGTGGTCCTCTGCCTGTAAAGTACGTCCGAGACTGTGCTTTGGCCTTGATTCAGTGTACATGTTTCCTACCAGTCTGAACTCTGTCTGTTTGCAGCACTTGCTGTGTGATGGTTGACAGGTTCCATCAAAGCTGTCTAACCCATCTAATCTTTAGACTGAGTAGTGATGGACCGTTGCCTTCTCCACTTACCTCCCTTTCCCGCCAGTCTGTGATCTGTGTGTTCTGGATGTCAGAGGGCTGGTCAAATCACGCCCTGGACCGGGACTCTGGCATCTCATAAAAAGTCCATTTTTGCACTTATACTTTGCCTGTGTTGGTCTCTTGTAGATAGAGCTGTTGTTATGTATTGGATTGCAGAGTATCCTGACCTCTTTGCCTGTCTTTCTTACCTCTGTTTTTACCCACAGTTTTTTACTGTTCTCCTATCTTCGGTTTGGCCTGAATCTGCCTGACTATTCTGTATTGTGTTTGTGTGTCTTGTCTCATTCTGTGTTTCACTTATCTGCCCAGTTGTCGCCGGCTACCTAGGGTTGGGCTAGGCAGTAGGCTGGGATAAGTCTTGGGACACCTAGCACTGGGGCTTACACCGTCTGTTTGTCTGTCCCTGTATTCCATCCAGGTCCTGGGCTCTCTTACACCAAATCTCATAGAAACAATGATGTCTGTATTATATTTGCATCTCAGCTACAGTCTTGTATATTTCCACAGTCTCTATTATGGAGGTTGATGGCTCAGATTCAATATTTGCTGCCCACAATAACATTTTGCTTCTGTAGTCCCTGGATTATGTTATATTGATGCTGGATGCATCATATTATAGTACTGCTCCTTTTATCGGCATTGCACTATGACCGGATCAAGGTTGTAAGTAAGGCGTCAGACATCTGGGCCCCTCGTGTCTGAGCCATGTGGAGGAAACAATGAGGTCATGAGTATTTTACTCAGAAAACGTTCCACACATTCCAGTGATGCCGAGCTTTGTGACCACCGAAACCCCCCTTCCTTCCACAGGAGATTCCATCCACAGCACATAAGAGACTAGGTCCATTAGATAGAGGAGATCATAGAATGGCTGGCCTTACAAACTTTAAAACCAGACTTTCTAGATTCCTAGTCATCTTGGAAATTTTCGGAGAGTTCCCCAACATCCCAACGACCGAATACCAATGGTGACATTGGAGTCATTGGTTTATGTCCCGGATCTATTTCATATGGAGTGAATAATGTATAATAACTACAACAGATACAATGTAATATAAGGTGGAGCAGCCTATGTTCTGTAGATGGAGTCTGAAAGTAGGAATCGGTGGTTGATGAGAAGTTCGGTGAAATCATTAGATAAGCCTCTCTAAAACTCCCATACACATGTGATCTTTATTACTTTACTTTCATTTGTTGTGTGGAATAATGTTTGGCCTGACACATCTATTGAGTGATTTCTCCCACACCGACAACTTACTGTAAGGGGGTTGTTGCTCAATAAAACTGTGAACTCACTGACTTGCGTGAAAAGTTGAAAAAAAAAAAAATTCTGAGAACTCCCAATGGTCACCAGGTTGGTACAAGTCCATTATAGTTTTCCAGCATTAAAAACAAAAAAACAACATGAAGAAATGGAAAACTACCCAAGGAGAATTTATCAGCAGAAGAATTTGGACATCATCTGCAGTGTCTTCAAAAGGTAACATAGGAAACACTACATAATACTGTTCATATATACAACAATATAACTACTATAATATTGCTCCTATATAAAGGAATATAACTACTATAATACTGCTCCCTATATACAGGAATATAACTACTATAATACTGCTCCTATATACAAGAATATAACTACTATAATACTGCCCCCTATATACAAGAATATAAATACTATAATACTACCCCCTATATACAAGAATATAACTACTATAATACTGCCCCTATATACAAGAATATAACTACTATAATACTGCTCCTATATACAGGAATATAACTACCATAATACTGCTCCTATATACAAGAATATAACTACTATAATACTGCTCCTATATACAACAATATAACTACTATAATACTGCTCCTATATACAAGAATATAACTACTATAATACTGCTCCTATATACAAGAATATAACTACTATAATACTGCCCCCTATATACAAGAATACAGGGCAGTTTCTAGGTAATTTTGACTACAGGGCGAATCTTGATAAAAGCGCATACCCCCCCCCCCCCCCCCGCCCAGTTGTTTAATTCGGTCGTTGCTAGAAAGAACCAGTGTGTGTACTACAGCAGTGTTACACAACCGTTCAAAAGTCATTCAGTGACTCACAGGTGACGTCTTCTTTGATCTGAGGCGTCCCTTTCCTCTCCATCTGGCCCAGACCTCCATGATGATTTCTTGCAGCTACAATTCGTGTCTTCTAAACCTGCCAGACAGACATCTTAGGCTCCGCACTTATCCAGCAACTTCCACTTTTTTGTGTCACGTGCAGTAAAGTCAGTAGCTATGTGGGTTTCCCCATGTATATCCCCTGCTGTGTCCTCCATATAGTAATAATGCTCCTGCTGCACACACTATATTCTCCCTGCCCCCTCTCCACACACTATTCCCCCCTGACCCCCCCTCCACACACTATCCCCCCTGCCCCCCCCTCCACACACTATTCCCCCCTGACCCCCCCTCCACACACTATTCCCCCCTGACCCCCCCTCCACACACTATCCCCCCTGACCCCCCCTCCACACACTATCCCCCCTGACCCCCCTCCACACACTATCCCCCCTGACCCCCCTTTACACTATCCCCCCTGACCCCCCCTCCACACACTATCCCCCCTGACCCCCCCTCCACACACTATCCCCCCTGACCCCCCCTCCACACACTATCCCACCTGACCCCTCCTTCTCCACACACTATTCCCCCCTGACCCCCCCTCCACACACTATCCCCCCTGACCCCCCCTCCACACACTATCCCCCCTGACCCCCCTCCACACACTATCCCCCCTGACCCCCCTTTACACTATCCCCCCTGACCCCCCCTCCACACACTATCCCCCCTGACCCCCCCTCCACACACTATCCCCCCTGACCCCCCCTCCACACACTATCCCCCCCGACCCCCCCACACACTATCCCCCCTGACCCCCCTCCACACACTATCCCCCCTGACCCCCTCCACACACTATCCCCCCTGACCACCCCTTTACACTATCCCCCCTGACCCCCCCTCCACACACTATCCCCCCTGACTACCCCTTTACACTATCCCCCCTGACCCCCCCTCCACACACTATCCCCCCCGACCCCCCCACACACTATCCCCCCGACCCCCCTTTACACTATCCCCCCTGACCCCCCTCCACACACTATCCCCCCTGACCACCCCTTTACACTATCCCCCCTGATCCCCCCTCCACACACTATCCCCCCTGACCACCCCTTTACACTATCCCCCCTGATCCCCCCTCCACACACTATCCCCCCTGACCCCCCCCTCCTCCACACAAATACACACTACCCCACCTTTCCCCCCCAAACGCACACACACATACATACACACTTCTCCACTTGATCGTACACTGGCTGCCTTCTCACCTCGACCTGTGAGATGAGTGCTGCAGCGGTAGTAGCAGCAGCCTCACCTACTGCCCGCTTGACATTTCAACGTGTTCTTCCAATCGAATCAACGCAGGGTGGGAACGTGGAGCTGCTGCGGCCGATCAACGCGTCCGCCACGGCCGGCTGCAAGCAGCTCCATGCTCCCACTCTGCGCTGATTCGATTGGGTAGGCAGTAGATCAGGCAGAGGGGAGGGGAGGCAGAGGGGAGGCCGAGGCAAGTCTTGGGTGCTCATATGAGAGGGGTCGTGGTGGGCGGAGCAGCTGCGGATGCGCTCAGATGAGCGCAGATGGGGGGAAGCGGGCGGCCGGGTGACGGTCAGGGGGCGCATAGTGAGCTATTCAACCCAGGATGTGTGAGGTCCTGGGGGTGTCACCAGCGCCCCCTAACTGTCGGCGCCCCGTTCGTCGCCCGGCCCGCCCGGTGCAAGAAACGGCCCTGCAAGAATATAACTACTATAATACTGCTCCTATATACAGGAATATAACTACTATAATACTGCCCCCTATATACAAGAATATAACTACTATAATACACGAACTGGAGAAAATGGAACGGCTGCACATCCCATCTATGGCTGATACTAATGCCGCTAGGCCTATATTAAAAATCAACACCAGAGTGTCTGTATATGAATTGATCAAGCCATATTGCCCCGTGTACCACCGCGCAGGTCCTCTGGTCCACACGGGTCCCTACGGTAACTCCACACCGTGTCGGTCAGCGACCGCCAACCCTGCAAAGCGTGCACGTGCAGGGAAGGGAGGCCATGGAACGGCCCTGCAACCCCAATGTCACAGGACCAGACCCAAAAAGCCCCACCAAAACCCGGCCAGCACCACCGGCGGGGAAGGCTGCCCCCAAACGACACAAGTGTGGAGTTAGCGTAGGGACCCGTGTGGACCAGAGGACCTGCACGGTGGTACACGGGGCAATATGGCTTGATCAATTCATATACAGACACTCTGGTGTTGATTTTTAATATAGGCCTAGCGGCATTAGTATCAGCCATAGATGGGATGTGCAGCGGTTCCATTCTCTCCAGTTCGTGTTTTACAGTTCTCCCTCTCTGAACAGCTCGCACTCCTTTATAGGACCCACATGACCAAAGTTAGCAGGGTATGCCTGTGCTCACATGTCTGGACCCTATGTCTTCCCCATTCTGTGAGAGCAGCAATGGTAAGTGTAATACCATATCCATACTTGTGTCGTTTGGGGGCAGCCTTCCCCGCCGGTGGTGATGGCTGGGTTTTGGTGGGGCTTTTTGGGTCTGGTCCTGTGACATTGGGGTTGCAGGGCCGTTCCTTGGCCTCCCTTCCCTGCACGTGCACGCTTTGCGGGGTTGGCGGTCGCTGACCGACACGGTGTGGAGTTAGCGTAGGGACCCGTGTGGACCAGAGGACCTGCGCGGTGGTACACGGGGCAATATGTATATGATCAATTCATATACAGACACTCTGGTGTTGATTTTTAATATAGGCCTAGCGGCATTAGTATCAGCCATAGATGGGATGTGCAGCGGTTCCATTCTCTCCAGTTCGTGTTCATAACTACTATAATACTGCCCCCTATATACAGGAATATAACTACTATAATACTGCTTCTATATACAACAATATAACTACTATAATATGCACAAGCCAAAAAGACAGAAATGGCTGCACATCGCACCCATGGCTGACACGAAAGCTTGTTCAGCTACATTTAAAACCAACATCAGAAGTTAGTATATAATTTGGCCAAACCATATTGCCTCATGTACCACGTGCAGGTCTTCTGATACACCTGAGTCCCTAACCAAACATCACCGTGCCGGTCAGCGACCACAATCCCCGCAAAACGTGCGCAAGCAGAGAAGAGGGGCCACGGAATGGCCCTGCAACCCCATTGTCACAGGACCAGACCCAAAAGGGCACCCCAAACCCCGCAGGCGCCACCGGCGGAAAAAGTGGACGCCAAGCAACACAAGTGTGAACAAGCTCTTACCTCTCTCCATTCCTCTGCAGGTAGAATGGGAGAATACTAGGAGATCCTCCCCTTATGTACACAGGTGCTTCCTGCTAATTTGGATCACATGGGTCTTACACAGCACGAGTGCTAGCCCCAATGAAAAAAGGGACAGAATACATAAAATATGCACAAGCCAAAAAGACAGAAATGGCTGCACATCGCACCCATGGCTGACACGAAAGCTCTGTTTTTATATCTTTCTCTGTTTTTATATCTTTCTCTGTTTTTATATATTTTTCTTGTTTTATAGATTCCATCCATCTTGTGTGCTTCTAAGCTTCGCGGGGAATGCGCTTGGTGGCAGGCTACAATTGGAGGATGTGAGAGCAGTTTCTTTTGTTTTTTTGTTTTTCCGTTTTTTTATTTATTTTTTTGGAACCATTGGAGCAAGGTCCGATGAATGGTGATGACGGGTGCTGAGTAGCTTCATGGTCCTGTCAACCATTGTGAGTTGGAAATGAGAGATCGTGACTTCACAAGTTTGAGCTTTTATGCTAAGCATCTGATGATTATTTTTACAGAAGTTGGGCACATGGACACCCCCTATGAGCGATGGAAGTAATCATCTTACCCTATACTGCTGTGGCGGTCGTGAGACCTATGGAGGTCCTATACGGTTGTCGACCCCGATTGTGACTGTATGGCTGTGGATGATCCCTTTAACCGGTGTGGTGTTGTGGAGGTCCGGAATGGATCGGGAGCCTGTCCGGTATGGGTCTACTTGCTTTCCCACAGTGGATGTCGATTGGTGCTCCGCAGCAGATTTTTGACTACATCACCAGGATGATCCTGTAGTATATGGGTGAGACTGTATATGATGCCTGTCTACACAGGTGAAGATCTATGACTGGGTATGGTTCAGGGCCGGCGTCAGCACCCGGCTAAGTAGGGCAAATGCCGGGGCCCCCAGCTCCTCTAGGGGCCCACTCCCGTTTGTTACTACATTTTTTTTGTTAGTAAAAAAGAAAAAAAAAGTGTAGTAACAAAGGGGACTGGGCCCCTAGAGGCCGCATGTGACAGTTAGGGGCCCGCCGATCCATACTGGGGCCCCCGAGCACCTGTCTTCCATCACAAATCTTCCCTACAGCCGAGTAGGAAAGAGGACCTTTGAGTCTGAAGGACCTTTGATGATGTCACGGGTCATGTGATCGGACACATGACCTGAGGGCAGCAGGTAGGCTCTGCAAACTAAGTGTCCTGTATGTGCTGGTTCTTCTACTTGTTTTGTGTATAGAGGTCCTGCTGTAATATATATCTATATCTATTACAGCAGGATATATATATATATATATATATATATATATATATATATATTACAGCAGGACCTCTATACACAAAACAACTAGATATCTGTATCTATCTATCTATCTATCTCCTATCTATCTATCTATCTATCTATCTATCTATCTATCTATCTATCTATCTCCTATCTATCTATCTATCTATCTATCTCCTATCTATCTATCTATCTATCTATCTCCTATCTATCTATCTATCTATCTCCTATCTATCTATCTATCTATCTATCTATCTATCTATCTATTTCCCTATCTCCTATCTATCATATGAACATGGTGAGACCTCTAGTTCTCCTATATTCAGGCCCTGCAGTGATATACAGTGTGTGTGTGTGTGTGTGTGTGTGTATGTATATATATATATATATATATATATATATATATATACATACACTGTATATCACTGCAGGGCCTGTATATAGGAGAACTAGAGGTCTCACCATGTTCATATTATAAATAAATATATATATATATAAATATATATATATATATATATATATATATATATATATATATATATATATATATATATATATAATGCTGGTGCTGCTAGTTCTCTAGTATACAGCTCCTGCTCTGTGTGTGTGTGTATGTATATACACACACACACACACAAACACACACAGAAGGAGCTGTATACTAGAGAACTAGCAGCACCAGCATGATATATATATATATATATATATATATATATATATATATATATATATATATATTCCTGTCACTGTGTCTGACTCCTCCAGAGTCCTGACTACTGCAGAGATCAGGAGATACAGGAGGAGAAAGATATGCAGCAGCCGCATGTTTCTTCTGCTGCAAATCTTTCCTCACCTGTCTCTCCATGATTTGCTCCTCAAAGGGGCCCGCCGAGGCTCTGTCGCCCAAGGGCCCACAAAAAGCTGGAGCCGGCCCTGGTATGGTTGCTCTTGTTCGCATGTTACTATTACATGACTTTTAACAACAGATCGCAACCTTGACAAGTGATATCAGCTGCATATCAAGCGAGTTCGCTCCGATTGTGGACGGTGTATGAAAGTTTGGCAACGAGGTGCTCCATATACCCTAGCTTGCTGACTCGGATTGGGGGTGCTGTGCTGAAGATTTCCAACTTGATGTCTTAGCTATTACGGACTGTTTGCAGCAACTATGGAGTATGTAGATCCGTTTGGACTAAAGATGCTTTACTGAAAACTTGATGCCCGAGACAATATAGACTTTTTTTGCTTATTTTATAGTTTTTTTTGTGTTTTGGTTTTTGACTTTAGTGTTTGGATTATCCGCAGTCAGTGGATGTCTATCATTTTTGTTTTTTTTCCTTTTTGCTCTCTCCTCCTCTTGTGCCGCGCTGAGCGTCTGTGCGGTCATGATAACGGTCACATGACCGTGACCGTGTCAGCTGACGGCTCTTCGATTGGTCCTTTTCCGCGCATGCGCTGTAGCACCGGCAGGACGCCGATGCAGTGGTGCGCGATTCCGACTTGAGCTGGCTGCACACAAGATCTGGTAATGATTTTTATATAGTTTTGTTTACTTTATATATGCACTATTTCACTTTGTGGGTGAAGATGGGTTAATAAAGTATTAATGGGTGGATACCTCGTGGATAAACTGTGGAAACATGATTGGTTAGCAATGATATATATACTCTGTCTGTTACCATTGTACACCAGCTTGAGAAAGACCATGTAGGTCGAAACGTCGCTATTGTGTATGTGCCATGAGGTAATAAAGCACTTTTTGCTTTTTGCACTTTAAAACGCCTGGATGCTGTTACTTTTCTTTTGTATAGATTTTGATTCTGTTGGACTACGGAATATGTAACTTTGCTTCATCCGTTTTTTTGATTTTTTTGATTTTTTCACGTTTTGGAGTTCTTTTTGAACTGATTGGAGTGCTGTGGGATTTTTGTTTTTCGCTGACACGAAAGCTTGTTCAGCTACATTTAAAACCAACATCAGAAGTTAGTATATAATTTGGCCAAACCATATTGCCTCATGTACCACGTGCAGGTCTTCTGATACACATGAGTCCCTAACCAAACATCACTGTGCCGGTCAGCGACCACAATCCCCGCAAAACGTGCGCAAGCAGAGAAGAGGGGCCACGGAATGGCCCTGCAACCCCATTGTCACAGGACCAGACCCAAAAGGGCATAAAGTATAACTACTATAATACTGCACCCTATATACAGGAATATAACTACTATATTACTGCTCCTATATACAGGAATATAACTACTATAATAGTGCTCCTATATACAAGAATATAACTACTATAATACTGCTCCTATATACAGGAATACAACTACTATAATACTGCTCCTATATACAAGAATATAACTAATATAATACTGTCTCCTATATACAGGAATATAGCTACTATAATACTGCTCCTATATACAAGAATATAACTACTATAATACTGCTCCTATATACAAGAATATAACTACTATAATACTGCTCCTATATACAAGAATATAACTACTATAATACTGCTCCTATATACAAGAATATAACTACTATAATACTGCTCCTATATACAGGAATATAAATACTATAATACTGCCCCCTATATACAGGAATATAACTACTATAATACTGCTACTATATACAGGAATATAACTACTATAATACTGCTCCTATATACAAGAATATAACTACTATAATACTTCTCCCTATATACAGGAATATAACTACTATAATACTGCTCCTATATACAAGAATATAACTACTCCTGTGCTCCTGCCTTTTTTTCTCCTTTTCGTTTTTTCGATATCCTGAAATCAATGTCAAATTGAGTGGACTATGATGACCAGTGGAATTGCATTTTAGTAAAATGGTCAACAGTTTTGGGAATGTTTTTATTTAAGTGAAAAACATTTTCTAGTGTCTGTTGTCTTTTTTGAAACACTTTACAGGCTTAGTAATGGAAGCAGTCTGATGTTACCCATTACTGGGCTGGACTTAGTGTTAGTTCATAAAATAGCTCACACTAACCCCTACAATATTACTCCAGTACCCACTGCCAGGGGAGCACTGGCAAGAGCCGAGTACAAGTATGGTGCTCCTAGTCTGGGTGATGGCAGGCTGGTATTATTAGACAGGGAAGTGTAAAAAAAATAATGACCCTCTCCACCTTGGTATTACTAGGCTGCTACTGTTGAATTTTTTTTTTTACCTATCAGGCTACAGAGGGGGTAGTCCTGCACATTTTTTTAACAAATAAATTATTTAAAAGAAAAAAAGGTACATAGGATTATCCCATAACCCACTGGGCACGAAACACACAGCAGCCTAGTGATACCAGGGAAGGGCCATTTAGTTTGACTGGCCTAATAATACCAGCCTGTTACAGCCCACAAACTTGCAAAAATAAGGATCCATGGTTGTTTGGGTACCTGAATCAGACTTTTTTTTTTAAAGTTTAATTTAACTTGCTGAACCCGAACTTCCACAGGTCTGCTTCTCCCTAATTGTGACTAGGGATAAGCAAACTTACAGTAAGTACAGGTTAGCACAAACTATTGGTATTTGGTTCCCTGCAGCTCTAGCACTGCCTGGAAAACACGGATGCAGCCTATTGTATCCATGTTTTCTAGGTAGCCCTAGGCTGCATTCATCTTTTCCAGACTGCAGGAATCAAATACCAATAGATCACGCTAACCTGTACTTATTGTAAGTACGCTCATTTCTAATTTTGATTCCTCTTTTAGTTCTTCTGGATCGGTTACTGACACTCACATTCTTTTATTCCTTACATTAGTAATAAAGTCTTGTGATTGCTGTGCGGTTGTGGACAGGACAGTGACATGTCAGCAGACGCCTTCTAGTTGTTAATTACAGGAAATCTAACAAGCGAGAAATTAATAAGGAAGTATTCAGGATGAAAGGCAGAATAGATTGGGAGTCCATCCAGAAATATTCCGCTCATTAGTTTTCTGCATGAATAATCCATACAGTGAATTCCCATGTGTCACCTTCAGATCATGGAGGGTAAGGAGAAAACGCTGGGTCCCATAGAAAACTTCTGAATGCCGCCACCCCCGCTCTGAGCAAGCGATATGTGAAAGTTACAGCAAGGACAGTGAGGAGAATAATCCCAGATGTGCATAGGCGTAGAGATACGCCCCCCCCCCGCCACCACCACCACCACCACCACATGCTGTCACTATGCATGGGGATTTGCAACCTGTGTCTCTCAAGGTTGCAGAACTACAACCCTCATCATGTCCTGCTAACAATTCACGATGGAGGTTGTAGTTTTGCACAATTTGGAGACCCACAGATTGGGAAACAATTATTAGAGGACAAAGGCACAATGCATGATGGGACAGGGGCACAGTACATTAGAGAGGATAGTGGTACAGTACATTAAAGGGGACAGTGGTACAGTACATTAGAGAGGATAGTGGTACAGAACATTAGAGGACAGTGGTACAGTACATTAGAAGGGACAGTGGTACAGTACATTGGAGGGGACAGTGGTACAGTGCATTAGAGAGGACAGTGGAACAGTACATTAGAGAGGACAGTGGTACAGTACATTAGAGGGGGCAGTGGTACAGTACATTAGAGAGAGCAGTGGTACAGTACATTAGAGGACAGTGGTACAGTACATTAGAGAGGACAGTGGTACAATACATTAGAGGACAGTGGTACAGCAAATTAGAGGACAGTGGTACAGTACATTAGAGGACAGTGGTACAGCACATTAGAGGACAGTGGTACAGTACATTAGAGGACAGTGGTACAGTACATTGGAGAGGACAGTGGTACAATACATTAGAGAGGACAGTGGTACAGTACATTAGAGAGGACAGTGGTACAGTACATTAGAGAGGACAGTGGTACGGTACATTAGAGGGGACAGTGGTACAGTACAATAGAGGGCAGTGGTACAGTACATTAGAGAGGACAGTGGTACGGTACATTAGAGGGGACAGTGGTACAGTACATTAGAGGGGACAGTGGTACAGTACATTAGAGGGCAGTGGTACAGTACATTAGAGAGGACAGTGGTACAGTGCATTAGAGGACAGTGGTACAGTACATTAGAGGGGACAGTGGTACAGTACATTAGAGGGCAGTGGTACAGTACATTAGAGAGGACAGTTTTACAGTACATTAGAGGGGACAGTGGTACAGTACATTAGAGGACAGTGGCACAGTACATAAGAGAGGACAGTTTTACAGTACATTAGAGGACAGTGGAACGGTACATTAGAGAGGGCAGTGGTACAGTACATTAGAGGACAGTGGCACAGTACATAAGAGAGGACAGTTTTACAGTACATTAGATGACAGTGGCACAGTACATTAGAGAGGGCAGTGGTACAGTACATTAGAGGACAGTGGCACAGTACATTAGAGAGGGCAGTGGTACAGTACATTAGAGGACAGTGGCACAGTACATTAGAGGGGACAATGGAATAGTACATTAATGGACAGTAGTAAAGTACATTAGGGGAACAGTGTCGCAGTATATTAAAGAACAGTGGTACAGCACATTAGAGAGGACAGTGGTACAGTACATTAGAGAGGACAGTGGTACAGTACATTAGAGGGGACAGTGGCGCAGTACATTAGAGGGGACAGTGATACAGTACATAAGAGGGGACAGTGGTACAGTACATTAGAGAGGACGGTGGTACAGTACATTAGAGGGGACAGTGGTACATTACATTAGAGAGGACAGTGGTACAGTACATTAGAGGGGACAGTGGTACAGTACATTAGAGGGGACAGTGGTACAGTACATTAGAGAGGACAGTGGTACAGTGCATTAGAGGGGACAGTGGTACATTACATTAGAGAGGACAGTGGTACAGTACATTAGAGGGGACAGTGGTACAGTACATTAGAGGACAGTGGTACAGTACATTAGAGGACAGTGGTACAGTCCATTAGAGGGGACAGTGGTACAGTATATTAGAGAGAACAGTGGTACAGTACATTAGAGAGGACAGTGGTACAGTACATTAAAGGGGACAGTGGTACAGTACATTAGAGGGGACAGTGGCACAGTACATTAGAGGGGGCAGTGGTACAGAACATTGGAGAGGACAGTGGTACAGTACATTAGAGGACAGTGATACAGTACATTAGAGGGGACAGTGGTACAGTACATTGGATAGGACAGTGGTACAGTACATTAGAGAGGACAGTGATACAGTACATTAGAGGGGACAGTGGTACAGTACATTAGAGGGGACAGTGGTACAGTACATTAGAGAGGACAGTGGTACAGTCCATTAGAGGAGACAGTGGTACAGTCAGTTACTCAGTTAGAGGAGAGTGGCACAGTAAATTAGAGAGGACAGTGGTACAGAACATTAGAGCAACAGTGACTCAGTACATTAGAAGAGATATCTGGGCAGACTTTGCATAGACAATATGTGACAGGAAGAAATCTTAATGGCAGCCTTGGACAGATTTAGAAGAAAGAGAAAATGATCAATTCCGATCAGAGAAGATGTCACTGGATATTACTGTTTGTTTTGTCCCTTACTACGTTTGGTTGGTTGGGGGGGGGGATCTTGGCTGTGTCTCTGTAGATGTCCAATGTTAATAATGTGAACAGTCTATCATAGATGTGCAATGGTTTAGTGCTGTAGACACTCTCGGGTGTTCAGTGGTTTGGTGCAGTCCATCCTAGGGGCTCATGCACACAGAATTTCTGCTTGAAGATTTCTGCTTGAAATTCCTTTTCAAGGGCCCTTGCACACTGAGCAATTCTCGAGGAATTGTAGCTGAAAGTTTTCAGGCAGAATTCAAGCAGAATTTAAGCCCCCCATTGACTACTATAGGATTCCTCTAGCAGATCTACAGCAGAAAATTCTGCTCGGAAATTCTGCAGTGTGAACAACAGAGCAGAAAACCCATTGAACACAATGGGACTTTGCTCTGCACATTTTTTATGGGAGGAATTTCAAGCTGAATTTCGAGCTGAATTTCAAGCTGAATTCCTCGCCTTTTCCTCAGTGTGCACATAGCCCTAGGGTATGTGCACACTGAGGAAAAGGCGAGGAATTCAGCTTGAAATTCAGCTTGAAATTCCTCCCGTAAAATATGTACAGAGCAAAGTCCCATTGTGTTCAATGGGTTTTCTGTTCTGTTGTTCACATTGCAGAATTTCAGAGCAGAATTTTCTGCTGTAGATCTGCTAGAGGAATCCTATAGAAGTCAATGGGGGGCTTAAATTCTGCTTGAATTCTGCCTCAAAACTTTCAGCTACAATTCCTCGAGAATTGCTCAGTGTGCACATAGCCTTATACGGGAGGAATTTCAAGCAGAATTTAAAGGGGTACCCCAGTGGGGGGGGGCACTTTCTCACGGGGACCGGGGAGGAGGTGGCTGAGGGAAAAGACGTCCACTCACCTCCCTGGTTCCAGCGGCGGCTCCCGCATCGCGGTTTCCCGGTGCCCGTCCGCTTCCGGGTGCCTGACGCGGGCCCGAGACGTGATGTCTCAGGTCCACTCAGCCACTTAGTGACGGAGGCGGGATCCGTTTCAAGTCCGCTCAGATCCCGTCTCTGTCACCGACTGGCTAAGCAGACCTGAGACGTCATGTCTCGGGCCCGCGTCAGACACCCCGAAGTGGCCAAGAACCAGGCACCGGAGCGATGCGGGACACGCCGCTGGAACCGGGGAGGTGAGTGGACGTCTTTTCCCTCAGCAACCTCCTCCCCGGTCCCAGCAAGAAAGTGCCCCCCCCCGGTGGAGTACCCCTTTAAGAGTGGTTTCCTCTTCAATTCCTCGCCTTTTGCTCAGTGTGCATGAGCCATTGAGTACAATCATTTGGCTCTATGGACAGCCAGTCTGTGGTGTTTGGTGGTTTGGTGTTATAGACAGTTCCTGATGTGCAATGATTTGGTGCTGTAGGCAATCCAACCAAGTTCTGCAATGCAGTGTACAGTTGTCTAATACTCAACACATTTTATGCCGTCCACTGGTTTAGGTCTCTTGACAGATCCTGATCTACACTGGTTTAGTGTTAGAAGAACAAGAAATCCATTTTCTAGATTCATGCTCTATATAGTCAGTCCCCTGTGTCTCCTAGATTCATGCTTTATCAGGGATGGGGAACCTTCGGCCCTCCAGCTGTTGCAAAACTACAATTACCATGATGCCTGGACAGCCAAAGCTTTAGCTGCAACAGCTGGAGGGCCGAAAGTTCCCCATCCCTACTTTATTTAGTCAGTTTGCAGTGTCCACCAGATTCATGCTGTATATAGTGATTCCCTGCTGTCCACAGATTCATGCTGTATATAGTGATTCCCTGCTGTCCACAGATTCGTGCTCTATATAGGGAGTGCCTGCTGTCCACAGATTCATGCTGTATATAGTGATTCCCTGCTGTCCACAGATTCGTGCTCTATATAGGGAGTGCCTGCTGTCCACAGATTCGTGCTCTATATAGGGAGTGCCTGCTGTCCACAGATTCGTGCTCTATATAGGGAGTGCCTGCTGTCCACAGATTCGTGCTCTATATAGGGAGTGCCTGCTGTCCACCACATCCATGCTGTACTTAGTCCCTGGTGTCCACCAGATTCATGCTTTATATAGTCAGTCCCTGTTGTTTGTTAGTTTAGTAATCTTAAATGTCTGCCCTGTATGTAATGGGGTGTTGCCCTATACTTTCCTTGGTTTGGTTCCCTATACAATCCATAGGGCCTTGTGATGTGGTGTTCTAGTCCTGGCTGCCATCTTTGCAGCTGCCTCACAGGCTCTAAACATGAAGGAGAATAAGCCCGCGCAGAACTCCCTCAAACAGACCTACGCCAGCAGTATATACAATCTCCTTATTATACTCCAACTATTAATATTTGTCTAAGGCATCAACTTATTGACACATGGGATGAATTATGTAATGCAGCGTTCCCCGAGGCCACAAGCATGACAGAAGATTTCCATCTCACACAAGTGCAGAACATGACGCATCATCGCCTTGTAGAAAATGAATACAACCCTGACTGGGGGGGCCTAGGCCTGCCCCGAGGACCTGGCAGCCTTATTCCATGACACATGCTGCTTCCTTATTTATTAACCACTTACATCTTGGTTTAATTTTCTAGAAAAGCTGATGTTATGGGAATTGTTTTCTTCTAATTATTTTTCCTTCTTTTCTTCTCACTTCTCTTTTCATTCATCCTCTTCACCTTTCCCCCCAACCTCTTCTTCTGAATCTTCTTAACCTTTTAATTCTTTTTTTTTTTATTTTTTTTATTTACTACATCCCTTTTATTCCCTCTCTTAGGGCGGGTTCACACTACGGAATTCTCGCGGACAATGTCCGCGGAATTCCATCAGCTGTCCGCCCGCACATCTGGGCGCCTTTCCGCCGGCCCCATAGACACCATTCTATGGGCCGGCGTATTCCGCTATAAGCTGAAAGAAGTGTCATGTCACTTCTTTTAGCGGATCGCGGAATACGCCCGCCCATGGAATGGTGTCTATGGAGCTGGCAGAAAAGAGAGTGCCCGTGCGGGCGGACAGCTGACGGAATTCCGCGGACATTGTCCGCGAGAATTCCGTAGTGTGAACCCGCCCTTATTGTTAGGTGACAGAGAATGCACAAGTAAGCAATTTCCACAGATTTGTCTTCCCTCTAACCTACCTCTGCTTCTTCTTCTCTCTCCTCTTTCACTGCTTTTTCTTCCCTCTCCTCTTCCTCTGCTTCCTTCTTTTGCCTCTTGTTTTTCACTGCTTCTTCTTCCCCCTCCCCTTCCTCTGCTTCTTGTTTCCTCTTCTCTTCCTCTGCTTCTTTATCCCTCTCCTCTTCCTCGGCTTCTTCTTCCCTCTCCTGGTCCACTGCTTCCTTCTTTTGCCTCTTGTTTTCCACTGCTTCTTCTTCCCCCTCCCTTTCCTCTGCTTCCTCTTTCCTCTTCTCTTCCTCTGCTTTCTTCTTCCTCCTCCCTTTCCTCTGCTTCTTCTTTCCTCTTCTCTTCCTCTGCTTCTTCTTCCCTCTTCTCTTCCTCTGCTTCTTCTCCCTTTTCGTCTTCCTCTGCTTCTTCTTCCCCCCCCCTTCCTCTGCTTCTTCTTCCCTCTTGTCTTCCACTGATTCTTCATCCCTCTCCTCTTCCTCTGCTTCTTCTTCCCTCTCCTCTTCCTCTGCTTCTTCTTCCCCCCCCCCTTTTCTCTGCTTCTTCTCCCTTTTCGTCTTCCTCTGCTTCTTCTTCCCTCTCCTCTTCCTCTGCTTCTGTGGTGAGCCCCCGGATGGTGTTATAGCGGTGGGACGGCCGTTCACTTGCTAGATAGAAGTGTGACGCCACTCCGGTGGTTGATGGCCGAGATACAGCCGGACCTTAGGGTTTTGTCGCGTGACGCCAGTGCCCGGTGGGCACACAGGTGTGATAGCACGCCTGCTTTTAAGGTGTAAGGCCGGTTGTACCCTTTTCCCCTGTGGTCGGTGTCCTGTCGGCAGGGGTGTAGCTAGGATTCATTTAAGGCCCCCCCTCTCCTAAGCACAACACAAAGCACTGTGTGTGTGTGTGTGTGTGTGTGTGTGCGTGTGTGTGTGTGCGTGTGTGCGTGTGTGTGTATATATATCTGCTTTACTTCTGGTGTACTGATAACCCTGACCTCTGAAAGGAGCTCTGCACATTTTCCTTTCCTACTTGATTGCTAGATGGAGAACAGAGGTCAGGGGTTATCAGAGCAGTGAAACAGAGATCTCTGTCTTCTGCTTGTTAACCCTTTTTTTGTGTTGCAGCATGTAAGTAAACATTGGGTCACTTACACGCTGCAATAATTAAGTGGTTAAGCAGAAGGACACACGCTCTTACCTTCTCCGGGCCCCCCTCCTGCACGGGCCCCATAGCAACTGCCTACCCTGCCTCTTTGGTAGCTACGCCCATGCCTGTCGGGTTGTTATTGGGTCCCTTGGGATAGTATAGTCACAGGTGATATAGTCACAGATGGCCAGAGCGGTGTAATGACCCTCCCAACTAGTGGTAGGACCCACCACCCACAGAAAGGGGAAATGTCCCAGCTGTGCAGCTTCCACGCTTAGCTAATATACAACACAGTATAGAACACAGTGACATCTAGTCGTTATCTTTTAGTACTACAGGACCACAAAAAGTACAGACTTTTACAAAGGATGTGAACAGCAGTAACACCCCTAGTGGGACACCACACTTCTTCTTCCCCCTCCCCTTCCTCTGCTTCTTCTTCCCTCTCCACTTCCACTGCTTCTTCATTTTTCCCTCCCCTCCTCCTCCTCTGCTTATTTTTCCCCCTTCTCTACTTCTCCTTTTATGTTCTTCTTTTCACTACTCCACTTCCTATTTTTCATTTTCTTCCTTTCATCTTGCCATTCGTATTCTTTATGTTATCCCTTTTCTTATCTCTTCTTCTTCTCTTTCTTGAAGTCTTTCCTCTTCCTCCTCCCCTACCACCTCTTTCTATTGTCCCTTATAGTAATAGAATTATGTGAAACCATTTCACGCAGTCCTGTATCTTTAATTACACATCTTTAACTTGTTCCTTCCCAGTTGTGAACCTTATGAAACCCGTCTCTCCGTCATGGACTGAGCTGCTCAATGTCACCTCCAACTCAGCCTAAAGGGAATGTGTCACCTCCGTATGGGAACTAATTAAAATCAGACACCGTTACATATTATTTATTCTAATCTGTTACCTTCCCTGATTGTAGATTTTATTACGTCCTGTATATAATTATGTGACGCCATTCTGCCGGGGCTGCTGCTCTGTTAACTGCAGTTCAGAGATTTCCTTTATTACGGCCGTATGTACAGCACAGAGCGCAGCCGAGGAGGAACGCCACTGGGAGAAGGCAGAACCTCCAGCCTGGAGCAGGCCTCAGTCACATGGGTCCAAGGGGCCCTGTAGATGAACTACCATCTGATGGCTGGTCCGTTTATTTGAGTGGTCACCCTACTGGTGTTTGCCCTGTTTCCCCTACAGGCTGTGTGAGGTATTGCAGCTGTGACAATCTCTTTCATTCTGGATATTAGAAGCAGTGGGTACAATATGTCTCTTTAAATAGTCACTGTGCCACTATAAACCCACTTAAAGGGGTTATCCGGCAAGGGAAAAATTTTATATACTGTTGCAAGTATATAGAAAACAATAAAGAAGCTATGCTTACTCCTCTGCGCTCCCCTGGTGTCCTTCTATAGGTCTCCAGGTCCCCCACTCATTGATCCTGCCTCCATTTCTGGGATGGACTTGTCTTAGCAGTGACAGCTTGCTCATCCAATCACTGACTGGGGCTGGGACAGCACCACAGCTAGTGATTGGCTGAGAGAGTTGTCACTGCCGAGTAACGTGATGTTGTAATATAGTGGGGGACCCGGAGAACTATAGGAGGACACCGGGGAAGTGCAGAGAGGTAAGCATAGCTTCTTTATTGTTTCCTATATACTTGCAACAATATTTAAAAACTTTTCCCTCACAGGATAACCCCCATTGTTAGAAAACTATAGTTTCCAGGATTCCTTGACTGCCACAATTGTAGTTTTGCAGCAACTGTAAAGTAAAAAGTTAGAGACCAATACCGGAAACCTACTAGAAACATTCTACAGTTCTTATGGCCTCCGACACATGGTAAAGCTGTGATCACAAAGACTATATGGCTGTCAATGGAGTCGCTCTTATTCAGTATCACAATAGACATTGGATTATGACCATGGGTGTAACTTGTGGATATGCACTGGGGCAATGTTTGGGGGGAAGGGTTTAATTTCAATTATTTTATATTTGAATGGCATCTGCCTTTATCAGGGTGTTTGACCTCTGTTAACCCCAACATAGACAACAACCTGAGGCCCTTAGTCTCCATCCCCTGCTGAAGAGCAGGACAAGTATCTACTGTCCAGGACATAGTAAATAGGGGAACACAATGATTCAGCAACACCCCATTAGGTGATGGTGGGCCCCAGGCATCAGACCACTACCTCATTTTTGACAACCCATAAAAGTAAAAAAAAAGAAAAAAAAAAAGAAAACAACAAAAAAAAATCGTCATAGGATTCCGTGTGAAATGGGAAATTGCAGACTCATAGAAAACATCTGGAAAGCTGTACAGACATGGTAAGATTGCCAACTGGCCGAGGCTTAACTAATTCGAGGAAATCAGAGGCGGCCAAGGTGGATAATGCCAAGAAACATCTGGTCTTCTGATATCTTCCAAGAGGTGTGAGCTGTAACTGGAGAACGAACAGAACATGGCGGTGTACTCAACACGCTACTATTGTGAGGCCCATACTGGGTTATACAGCTATTTAGGCCAGTTCAGGGTCTGGGTACAGCAGCAGTGCCCAAATACATTAGGTAAACTGGGCAGGGTCCTTTATGTAAGGCCTCATGGAAGGGTCCTCTATCACTATGTAGTGATCTGTCATTTACTTTATTCAGGTAGTTTTTATTTTTTAACTTTATGTTAGGTTCTGCATGAGTAAATCCCCCCACCCACCCCCACATACACAAACTAACAATTCATTCCATCCTTTTCAGTCTCCTTCCCCCAGTTCTGAGTCTGCTGCTTTCTGCTGAAGACACAGCAAATTGTGTGTGGGCTGTCCTCTCCGTCTCCCCCTTCCATCCAGGATCGCTCATGTCAACACAATAGGGGAGATTTATCAAATATGGTGTAAAATGAAACTTGCCCAGTTGCCCCTAGCAACCAATCAGCTTCCACCTTTCATTCCCCTCCCCTGAGGATCGCTGCCAGGGAAGATGTCATTATATTCTTGACCTGTCCGGTCAGGGATGTCTGTAAGCTACTCATCTCGCAGCCCCCACAGAGTATGAACATACAGCTGTGGTTGGAGTTGGATTGACCACTGGATAACTGGACCCCTCTGATTCTGCAGATCTCATACAGAAAAGGAGCCTCATATAAAAAAAACTTAAAATAACGCCCCCTGCTGGTGATGGATGAGCATGCAGACATGCTGTTTTTACACTCTAGCTTAAAACGATGAATCTACTTTATGTAGTGTATGTGACTTTAAGTACAATACGACCTGTCCAGTCTGACCAACAATGTTCCCAATGTCCTTGGAGCTTGGAAAAAATATCCTGTTCTTCTCTTTTCTTGGGAGCGGACTAAATTCCGTCTGTGGTTTGGGTGGCCGGTGTGTTCCGTACACGGTCTGTTTGTGTACAGTTGCTTTCAGGGATACATATGTTTCTCCCTGAGTACAGGCTCTGTGTATGTCTTTGCTGGTGCTGTGAGTCACCCTGAGTGATGATGGAGGTAATGAGGATGATGATGATGATGATGGGATGAGGCTGTGGATGATGAGTCATCGCCCTCAGTACAAATCGTTCTGTAAAAGCAAATCTATTAAGTGTAGAAGTCAGAAATCCTGGCTCTTTCCTATCTATGTGAGATACAAGCAGTGTCCAGTCCTGGATGACGGACGGGAAGGTCAATGGCCTCAGGGACGATGACAGAAGTTGAGAACGTACCGCACGTATGTGACATAGATGGACGTACAGAGCACATATGGAATGCTATTGAGTAAGGAGACCCCAGTGTGTTGTGGTCTTGATGGGGGGGGGGGGGGGGGGGGGATAGTGATCCGATCTCCTTCGAGACTCGTGGTTTACTCTGATTCACAATGACAGAATTTGGCCTCAGAACTGACGCTCTATTGGGTGAAAGTAGAAATACCAGAAATTTTTTGCGTATTCTATTTTTTTTAAGTACTTAAAGGAAATTCCTTTTCATTGTCATCATAGACAATGAATCCTGGTAAGAGAACCTCAAATTCCTTCAAGATATGACGAGGTAAGAAAGTGATGGACATTGGACTGAATGTAAGAAGGAAGGGGTTAACTCTTTTGATGCCATCTCTCCTAGGTCAGATAAGAAAAGTTTATTAATAAAGGGTGTGTACACTTTTTCAACCATTGTTTTTTTTTCTTCCAGTGCATCTAAAACAATACTTTCAGTTTCGTGTGTGCAGCTTCTATGCAGTGCTATGTGTTACCATAGTAACAGACTACAAATAAAGCCTGTGTGTAGTCTGCACTTCTGCAGTGCCCCACTGTGTGTTTCTAGCAGCACTGTGGTGGGACAAGTAACTCCCAGATTGCTTTTTTTTTACTATTGCCTTTTGCTATGTTCGCACCTTGCAGTGCCAATATGTTATCTGTATATTGTTTATTCCAGAGGCCATTTAGTGTCATGGTCAGAGCAGGTGACAATATGTACCAACTAGACCCCTATACTGGGATGGAAGACCCTAGAAGGTAGTATGTACCTGCTCAGACCTGCCTGGTCATCAGGGTAGCTGAAGGGGCTACAAAGAGTTGCCTACACCCAGCAGATGAGCGTTGCAAAGCAAAAAGTGGAACTACAAGTCTCAAGTTAATCTGTTGACAGCCAACCAGTGTGCATATTCATATCCCCTTTGGAGAAGAACGTTATAGGAGTGTGAGTATTAAAGGTTATAGGTCTATCCACATATTCCATAAACTCTGGACCAAGCATTGCCTATCAACTGTGACTTGTCCCTTTGTGTAACGAAAAGAGGCTGCCACTTTCTGTAGGCCCTGTTCCAGCCTACCAGGCATGAGGCGTGTGACCATGACAGCTGTGTCACCACAAATGCCCAACTTGCCCACAAGTACCACCTGGCATATTGCCTGGTCTGAGCTGTGGGTGTTCCTCTTTCTCTGCCCAGATATGGTTGGCCCTGTTTCTTCATGGCTGTTGTAAAACCATCCTGGGCTCTGAAATAAAAGAAAGGCCGCCACCAATAGTGGCCTTATCTCCTTTATGAACCATAGGCAGAAGCAACCAAATACATTGAGAGTGGCATTTTAAGTTTTCGGGTGGTGTTTCCCTTTAAGTGGGCTAAACCTACTGTCAAAACCACTCCATAAAATGTTCCACTAATTGTATTATGGTTTAATGTTATTTTATATGAAGCTGGCGCCGGCCTCAGGCAGTCTGAAGCTGAGGAAGTGATCAGAGCTGACGCAGCAGGTGTAAGTGTCCAGGAATGCCGCCGGCCCGACTGATGCTGTTCCTCGACGGCTCGGCTGGTTGCAGCTGCTACTGTTATGAAAGTGAAAGCTCTGTGTATACGCATAGGGGGAGATTTATCAAACATGGTGTAAAGTGAAACTGGCTCAGTTGCCCCTGGCAACCAATCAGATTCCACCTTTCATTCCTCACAGACTCTTTGGGAAATGAAAGGTGGAATCTGATTGGTTGCTAGGGGCGACTGAGCCAGTTTCACTTTACACCATGTTTGAGAAATCTCCCCCAAAGTATATTGAAAAGATAGGGTTACAATCAGCCCATTACTTGTATCTCCCAACAGGAGAGGTTGAGTTGTTTCCGATTAATTAAAGTTAACTTTTGTTTAAATCTGTGGGGTCCATCTACAACAGTCTCCTCCCCCAACCCTTAGGCCTTATTCGCACGTTCCATAAATTAATCCGTAAATGCGGATCTGCAATTACTTACACATCGATATCTTTTGGGCTATCTATACACATTGTCCAGAGTTTTACAGATCCGCAATCCTAGTACGGGCCACAATTGCTGCATGGACTCATTCATAAAGTCTATGGGAGCATCTGTAATTTTTGTGGATCCTTAATTTATTTTATTTTTTTTTACAAAAAAAAAAATGTCCATAATGTCTGCAAAAAATTACTGATGCACTACGGCCGCATTTTTTGTAGATTGTGGATGGTGAATGCAGAATAACATATGGTCCTGCATAATTACTGAACGTGTCTATAAGGCCTCCCGACCTGTCAATTCTTGCTGTAGATATGGAATATGGATGAGAGTCAAGATAATCTCTCTTGGTGCCTAAATTGGTGGTTTAAAGGGAAGTATCTAACCTGCTCATATGTTCCTATAGCACCCGGGGGGCTAAGGATGAAGGTACATTTCTTACCTTCATCTTCGGCGCTGTTTTGGGGATATTAGCAGTTTATTTCCTATGCTAATGAGGTGTTTTATTGCACTGGTGGTGGGAGTACTTTCACTAGTGCACTGATCTGCCACGATCAGCCCCTGTCAAGGCGGATCGGTAATCCCGCCCCCAGGGCACCAAAACGTCCGTTACCAAAGGAAATTAACTGCTGATATTACAAAACGGTGCTAAGGGTGATGGTAACAAACATACTCTTTTCTGAGTAATCCCTAGTGCTCTGAAGGTGGCCATACATGTCAATAGTTATCTCCCCCAACTGGCTCCCGTTCTCCCTGTGCACAGGAACATTTGATGCAGCCTGTGTTCTCTATGGGGATGGAAAGGGTAAGCTGCATTGACAGCGACCAATAATTACATAGGATACTATCTGAAGTGTCTTAGAGGTGTGGCCAGGGCATTAAAGTTTGTGACACTTTACAGCAGCAATAAAAAGCATTGTTTTAGGTGATTGCGGCCTCAGAGAACTACAATAGAGGTAGCTTGTTGTCTAGGTTACCGACCACCACTCAGCAATCAAGGTAGTAGTCTGGCTGGTGTATATATCTATAGTATACATATTTATATACACTATTTAATAAAGACGCACCCCAGGTGTACACCAAGGAGAAGGTGCAGATTGTGGCCTTCTATGTGGCCTACGCCAGCCATAACCCCCACTCGCCTAATGAGGGGCCAACGGTAAGACATATATAGTATATATATAGTCTGAGTCTGAACAGAGCTAGCATATCAGGAGAAGGAGATAAGTTTGCTAATTAAATATATTTTCAAGAATATTTATCTTGGTGACCCCTACAAGTATAACTATGTTAGCTGAGATTGGAATACCCCTTTAAGAGACAGGTCTATGTCAGCTGATTCATTTATAAATGTGTTTGTTCTTTGCTATTTTGGATTCCATCCAGACTTTTTCCTGACTCAGGATCGCTTCCTGTCCAGACCTGTTTCGATCCATCTGCTTTTCCTGATCTTATATTTGTATAACTATGCTCCAGTTTATTATTTCTATACCCCTTAGGTACACTATATGTAAACTGTCAGCAGTTACTAGTGGAGCCCCTACTAGACTTGGCCATAAAAAATACCAGACAACAAGAAGGTTTACCTTGGTCACACCATTTTGGGAAAGACATGGCATAGAATTTGCCCCCATTACGGTACCTATTGAAAGTATTTTTTCGCTTGCACACTGGAAAGAAGTCTGAGAAGGTGTTCATATGTGAGGAACCAACATAATTTGTTATCAGATCGAGGCATCTAAGGATAATGTGTTCACGATTTCTCAATAGTGATTGTACTTCACTGAGTAATTGAGATGGTTGTGAAACAGAAGGAATGCTTCCAAATCTGGGCAGATGTCTTACCAGCAGTTGGTCTGGTAAAGTGTATGGTCTCTTATGGTTAACCTAATTCCACCACAAGAACTATTATCTGCATTCCATCCGCTACAATCATTGGACAATCCTCTCAATTTTGACCAAGACTGGGAGTTATCTTCCATAATTTTTTGTAGCTGTATGGAATAAGTCTTAATGTCCTTCAAAGAAGGCTGGATCCTGAGAGAGTAAGAGTAAGCAATGTCATTTAATTGACAGACTTGGGTAAGAGACACCATCTGAAGTAGAAGAGGATAAAAGTGTCCGTATATACTTAAGCTGTCTGAACTCTCCGCCAGTTGGTTTTGCTGATAGTATAAGGTGTACGGAGGCCTCCTAACTCTCCACACATATCATTGGGTCAGGAGCGTTGGGCCTGCTGGATTTTTGCCACCTGCCCTTTTCCTTAGGGGATAAGCTGATGCGGGAGCTGTTCGGCTTGCTCCTCCCTTTCCAATGGAGAACACATGCATGTGTACGGGGGAGATGGGAGAGTTAACTGTCAGCCTACTGAACTTTTGTCAGACAATTATTTGTCAGACATTAAAGCTAATGTGTGGACTCTATCCTGCTCCAGGATGTGGAAGCTGGAGTTCTCTGGCCAGAAAATACCAGGCCGCTCCACAGTGTGGTCCAAGTATGAGCAGCAGCTGGCTCCCAAGGACTCAAGGCATCGGGGGGAACAGGCTGAGTAATTGTAGTCAGCAAGCCGGGATTTCAGCAGGAAAGTCAGCGCAGTACCTAGGATCAGACGGGTATCTTAGTCAGATAGGCGAGAGATCAGGGCAGGTGGCTACAGAAGCAGGTCAGGCAGTCCAAGTCAGCAACAGGGAGGTAGTCACTACAGATGAAGGTCAGGCAGAAAGCGTAAACCGAAAAACAGGCACTGGTCAGGATACACAGGAATACAGCAGAAAGAGCAGACAGTACATTCGCTTGGAATGCTAGACTTCAACAACACTCAGGCAGGGGAGGGACTGCTGCAGCTAGTTTATATATGGGCTAGTGGCTCTGGATTGGCAGAAAGCACTAACAAGCAGAGACAAGCTGGCTCTATAAATGTAGAGCATGTGACCACATGCACACCCTAGTGGCCAGAGGGGTCATTGCAGCAGTAACCAGAGTGAGCAGACCCAGAATCAGCGCCGAGCACAGCAGCATACAGGAGCAAGACTCAGATGACATCACTAAGGGTATGTAACAGATAAGCGATACCAGTTGCATTACAGCGACCACGGCATTGTGGAACACCATAGGCACTTGATTCACCAAATAGACAAAATGTAAACTTTGAGAATCATTACAATAAAACCACAAAGCAGTAAGAGGATGAACATCCAAGATGAATGGAGACCATCGAAGAAAAGATGAACATGTCAATGAGGAGCCTGAAGACCTATTTATTAACTTTTTAGGTATTTTTATAAAAAAAATTTCCTTATGGAGAAGTCTTTACGGAGAATAGAAAGTGAAATTATTAAAGAAAATTGGATTAAGCTCATTCGGATGCACATGGCATAACGTTTGACCCCATCGCTGTGCCTTTTTCCAATCCTTCACTATCTTATAAGCTATTCCGTACAATAAGAACATGAACAGCTATGACAGGGCAGATAGCAGGTCCATCTTATTTCAGATCAGACCTTCATAGTTATGGTGTTTTTCTTGGCTCTTTTTGTATGTAAAAATTGGACAACATAAAAGATCGATTATAGAAGTAGCAAAAATCCTTGAGGAATTATATAAGAACATGTTGATGTCTGTGCACATTTAGTGAAGTCAGCTACTGGTCATAACCATCTGAACAATATTATCAGTGTAAGTGAGAGCCAACTACAACAGAACACGGGGACTCCAGGACAATAACGTCTCCTCCGAGAACATTTCTAGGCAATGACTCCAACTCAGAAGCTCTAAAAAAACACAGTAAAACTTCTAAAAAAGCAACAGAAGACCAGATGTGGATAAAATGAGAAGTGGGAAAAACATGTGGGCACGATAACAGCGTGGGGAATCCTCAGGAGAAGGCTCCATGGGATAAGTATTTGTGACATGAAATGTACATTAGAGGAACGTTACTCATCTTCAAGACAATGTATTAACATGTGTTCCCGATGACTAACACAGAAATGAGGGGGTGTTATCTCTACAAAGTATGCAGAACATTGCACCCCAAAATGCAGAAAATAAGATGAAAATGTAAGGCACTGAATCATACCTATGTGATAATGTATTCAGCCTTGTATCCATATTATGGTCTCCTGCACAAGTTGGGTGACAACCAGTAATGGGGCCTGTAACAGCAGTGCAAATGTTAGCTGGAGCGCCCTCTATAACAGCACTCTTGTTGGATAGTCTGGAGCACCCTCTATAACCGTGGTCTGCATCCCCTATAACATTATAAAGTCTGGCATGCTCCCTATAATAGTAGGATGGCTGTGTAGTCTGGAGTGCCCCCTATAGTAGTAGTCCGGTTTTGTTATCTGGAATACCTTTTACTACAATCTGGCTGTGTAATCTAGAGCCCCCTCTATAGTAGTAGTCTGGCTGTGTAATCTGGAGCCCCCTATAGTAATATAGTGTGGCTGTGTAGTCTGGAGCCCCCTCTATAGTAGTAGTCTGGCGGTGTAGTCTGGAGCCCCCTCTATAGTAGTAGTCTGGCTGTGTAGTCTGGAGCCCCCCTATAGTAGTGGTAGTCTGGCTGTGTAGTCTGGAGCCCCCTCTATAGTAGTAGTCTGGCTGTGTAATCTGGAGCCCCCCTATAGTAATATAGTCTGGCTGGGTAGTCTGGAGCCCTCCTATAGTAGTAGTCTGGCTGTGTAGTCTGGAGCCCTCCCCCCCCCCCTATAGTAGTAGTAGTCTGGCTGTGTAGTCTGGAGCCCCCTCTATAGTAGTAGTCTGGCTGTGTAATCTGGAGCCCCCCTATAGTAATTTAGTCTGGCTGTGTAGTCTGGAGTCTCCCTATAGTAGTAGTAGTCTGGCTGTGTAGTCTGGAGCCCACCCTATAGTAGTTGTCTGGCTGTGTAGTCTGGAGTCTCCCTATAGTAGTAGTCTGGCTGTGTAGTCTGGAGCCCCTATAGTAGTAGTAGTCTGGCTGTGTAATCTGAAGCCCCTATAGTAGTAGTCTGTCTATGTAGTCTGGAGCCTTCCTATAGTAGGAGCAGTCTGGCTGTGTAGACTATAGCCCCCTTATAGCCGCAGGCTGGCTGTGTAGTCTGGAACATCCCCTATAACATTATATAGTCTGGAGTGCCCCCTATAACAGGCTATATAATCTGAAGTGCTCCCTCTGGATACATAGTCTAGAGCCCCCCTATAACAGTACTCTGGTTATATAGTCTAGAGCCCCTCTATAACAGTGCTCTGGATATATATTCTGGAGCCCCCCTATAACAGTACTCTGGTTATATAGTCTAGAGCCCCCCTATAACAGTACTCTGGTTATATAGTCTGGAGCCCCCCTATAACAGTACTCTGGTTATATAGTCTGGAGCCCCCCTATAACAGTACTCTGGTTATATAGTCTGAAGCCCCCCTATAACAGTATTCTGGTTATATAGTCTGGAGCCCCCCTATAAAAGTACCCTGGTTATATAGTCTGGAGCCCCCCTATAACAGTACTCTGGTATATAGTCTGGAGCCCCCCTATAACAGTACTCTGGTTATATAGTCTGGAGCCCCCCTATAACAGTACTCTGGTTATATAGTCTGGGGCCCCCCTATAACAGTACTCTGGTTATATAGTCTGGAGCCCCCCTATAACAGTACTCTGGTTATATAGTCTGAAGCCCCCCTATAACAGTACTCTGGTTATATAGTCTGGAGCCCCCCTATAACAGTACTCTGGTTATATAGTCTGGAGCCCCCCTATAACAGTACTCTGGTTATATAGTCTGGAGCCCCCTATAACAGTACTCTGGTTATATATTCTGGAGCCCCCTATAACAGTACTCTGGTTATATATTTTGGAGCCCCCCTATAACAGTACTCTGGGTATATAGTCTGGAGCCCCCCTATAACAGTACTCTGGTATATAGTCTGGAGCCCCCCTATAACAGTACTCTGGTTATAAAGTCTGGAGCCCCCTATAACAGTACTCTGGTTATATAGTCTGGAGCCCCCTTATAACAGTACTCTGGTTATATAGTCTGGAGCCCCCCTATAACAGTACCCTGGTTATATAGTCTAGAGCCCCCTATAACAGTACTCTGGTATATAGTCTGGAGCCCCCCTATAAAAGTACTCTGGTTATATAGTCTGGAGCCCCCCTATAACAGTACTCTGGTTATATATTCTGGAGCCCCCCTATAACAGTACTCTGGTTATATAGTCTGAAGCCCCCCTATAACAGTACTCTGGTTATATAGTCTGGAGCCCCCCTATAACAGTACTCTGGTTATATAGTCTGGAGCCCCCTATAACAGTACTCTGGTTATATAGTCTGGAGCCCCCTATAACAGTACTCTGGTTATATAGTCTGGAGCCCCCCTATAACAGTACTCTGGTTATATAGTCTGGAGCCCCCCTATCACAGTACTCTGGTTATATAGTCTGGAGCTCCCTAAAACAGTACTCTGGATATATATTCTGGAGCCCCCCTATAACAGTACTCTGGTTATATAGTCTGGAGCCCCCCTATAACAGTACTCTGGTTACATATTCTGGAGCCCCCCTATAATAGTACTCTGGTTATGTAGTCCGGAGCCCCCTATAACAGTACTCTGGATATATATTCTGAAGCCCCCCTATAACAGTACTCTGGTTATATAGTCTGGAGCCCCCCTATAACAGTACTCTGGTTATGTAGTCCGGAGCCCCCTATAACAGTACTCTGGTTATATAGTCTGGAGCCCCCCTATAACAGTACCCTGGTTATATAGTCTGGAGCCCCCCTATAACAGTACTCTGGTTACATATTCTGGAGCCCCCCTATAACAGTACTCTGGTTATATAGTCTGGAGCGCCCCCTATAACAGTACTCTGGTTATATAGTCTGGAGCCCCCCTATAACAGTACTCTGGTTATATAGTCTGGAGCCCCCCTATAACAGTACTCTGGTTATATAGTCTGGAGCCCCCCTATAACAGTACTCTGGTTATATAGTCTGGAGCCCTCCCTATAACAGTACTGTGGTTATATAGTCTGGAGCCCCCCTATCACAGTACTCTGGTTATATAGTCTGGAGCCCCCCTATCACAGTACTCTGGTTATATAGTCTGGAGCCCCCCTATAACAGTACTCTGGTTATATAGTCTGGAGCCCCCCTATCACAGTACTCTGGTTATATAGTCTGGAGCCCCCCTATCACAGTACTCTGGTTATATAGTCTGGAGCATTCCCTATAACAGTACTCTGGTTATATTGTCTGGAGCCCCCTATAACAGTAATCTGGTTATATAGTCTGGAGCCCTCCCTATAACAGTACTCTGGTTATATAGTCTGGAGCCCCCTATAACAGTACTCTGGTTATATAGTCTGGAGCCCCCCTATAACAGTACTGTGGTTATATAGTCTGGAACCCCCCTATCACAGTACTCTGGATATATATTCTGGAGCCCCCCTATAACAGTACTCTGGTTATATAGTCTGGAGCCCCCCTATAACAGTACTCTGGTTATATAGTCTGGAGCCCCCCTATAACAGTACTCTGGTTATATAGTCTGGAGCCCCCCTATAACAGTACTCTGGTTATATAGTCTGGAGCCCCCCTATAACAGTACTGTGGTTATATATTCTGGAGCGCCCTATAACAGTACTCTGGATATATATTCTGGAGCGCCCCCTATAACAGTACTCTGGATATATATTCTGGAGCGCCTCCTATAACAGTACTCTGGTATATTGTCTGGAGCCCCCCTATAACAGTACTCTGGTATATAGTCTGGAGCCCCCCTATAACAGTACTCTGGTATATAGTCTGGAGCCCCCCTATAACAGTACTGTGGTTATATATTCTGGAGCGCCCCCTATAACAGTACTCTGGATATATATTCTGGAGCGCCCCCTATAACAGTACTCTGGTATATATTCTGGAGCCCCCCTATAACAGTACTCTGGTTATATAGTCTGGAGCCCCCCTATAACAGTACTCTGGTTATATAGTCTGGAGCCCCCCTATAACAGTACTCTGGTTAAATAGTCTGGAGCGCCCCCTATAACAGTACTCTGGTTAGTCTGGAGCCCCCCTATAACAGTACTCTGGTTATATAGTCTGGAGCCCCCCTATAACAGTACTCTGGTTATATAGTCTGGAGCCCCCCTATAACAGTACTCTGGATATATAGTCTGGAGCCCCCCTATAACAGTACTCTGGTTATATAGTCTGGAGCCCCCCTATAACAGTACTCTGGTTACATATTCTGGAGCAGTCTAACAGATCATAAACAGAACTTTCACTATAAATACATTTCATATCTTCCTATTGTAATAGTTATGGGAGCAGTATACATGGACTATGACCACTAGGTGGCGCTATCCTAATTGAACCAACGTTGAGCACTTTCTATGAATGGTAGACATACAATATGTAATAGGGAGGGAGAGGTTTCTTGCTGCAGGTAGAAGAGCCTTGGCAGCGCTCCTCTTCCTCTCCCCATGCACCTGCTGTAAGGGGCGGGAGCCTCCACGGTTCAGTGACTTTCGAGGGATGAAAGTCGAACTAAATCCTCATTTCTGTGTAATTTCTATGGTTTAATAGATGTGATAAAATATTATATTCCTGTGTCCCTATGATAACACTTCTTTGCCATCAGCCTGCTATAACAATGACAATGAGCTTTATAACAAATAAAACCTTATGTTTGGATAATCTTACTAGTTGCGACTATAAGACCCATTGACACTATGACAACTCTACAGGAAGTGTTACCATGGGAGCACAGGCAGACATAAAAGTGTTCACTTTCACGTGTTCAAATCAACTGGTGTCAGAAAGTTATATAGATTTGTAATTTACTTCTATTGAAAAATCTCCAGTCTTCCTGCAGGATGTACAGCAGCTGATAAGTACTGGAAGTTGTGTATTCTCTCCAGTCTGACACAGTGCTCTCTGCTGCCACCTCTGTCCATGTCTGGATCTGTTCAGAACAGTAGCGAATTCCCATAGAAAACCTCTCCTGCTCTGGACAGTTCCTGACATGGACAGAGGTGGCAGCAGAGGGCACTGTGCCAGACTGGAAAGAATACACCACTTCCTGCAGGACATACAGCAGCTGATACGTACTGGAAGACTGGAGATTTTTAAATAGAAGTAAATTACAAATCTGTATAACTATCTGACACCTTTTGATTTGAAAGAAAAAGATGTTCGCCGAAGTACCCCTTTAGAGGGGCTTTCCCAATTATTCGTCAGCTATTTTCCCTTTAAGATTTCACAGACATTGCTCTTTCTCTGCTGCGTCTTCAGCCTCTTCCAGAAGGTTCTTTCTGTTTTTCTTTGTATAGATTCTTTGTTTGATTTCCAAGAATTGCCGGCAGACAAGTGACAAGGTGAATTTATGGAATACAGAGAAGAGATTTTACTTCCAGGGTTATTTCGAGGAGAGGTCGATGAGCAGTTCCTGGAATTCACTATTCAGTATCTGAAACTGGTCAACAAGACTTATAGTCGGATCTGACATGGCCACGTAAGTGATAACTATCCAGAGCTCTGAATATTCCATAAAGGAGTCTTAAAGGAATCTTCCACATCTCAACCCTTAGTTACATTGATCAGTAAAATTTTCCATTTCTCACACTTCATCCCACATCCCTCTACAGTTTTTCTCCCCCATGGATTTAATCACTTCCTGGTTTCTTCTCTAAACTGTGACCCTGCTGTTGCTATGCAACCATGTACACACTTTCCCACAACCCACCTTGTTTGCAGGAGCAGTGAAGACCAACTGCCAATACTAATGGGAAAAATCGGGAGATTGCAGTGAACTGAGCATGTGCGACCCTCCTTAGTGGATGGTCAAAGGTGGGTCATAATCAAGGTAAAAAGTTATCTAAACAAAGCAGGCACAGGGATTAGTAAGTCTATATCTCTTACACAGGGCTTTATCACTAATACCTGAATAGGCTTTTTTTATTCTCATGGGGACAAAATGAGAAGCCTATTACTATAAAGGGGTCTGCACAGAGAGGCCTAATACTATACAGGGGGCTGCACAGAAAGGCCTAATACTATACAAGGGGATGCTCAGTGAGGCCTAATACTATACAGGGGGCTGCACAGAGAGGCCTAATACTATACAGGGGCTGCTCAGTGAGGCCTAATACTATAAAGGGGTCTGCACAGAGAGGCCTAATACTATACAGGGGGCTGCACAGAAAGGCCTAATACTATACAGGGGGCTGCACAGAAAGGCCTAATACTATACAAGGGGCTGCTCAGCGAGGCCTAATACTATAAAGGGGTCTGCACAGAGAGGCCTAATACCATACAGGGGGCTGCACAGAGAGGCCTAATACTATACAGGGGGCTGCACAGCGAGGCATAATAATATACAGGGGGCTGCACAGAGACACCTAATACTATACAGGGGGCTGCGCAGAGAGGCCTAATCTTATACAGGGGGCTGTGCACAAAGGCCTAATACTATACAGGGGGCTGCACAGAGAGGCCTAATACTATACAGGGGGCTGCACAGAGAAGCCTAATACTATACAGGGGGCTGCACAGAGAGGCCTAATACTATACAGGTGGCTGCACAGAGAGGCTTAATACTATACAGGGGGCTGCATATATGTAGGACGTTCAGAGTGGTAATTTTAATTCTCATTCTCTCCATCTCAGGGAGTGGGAAAAAGGCTCAGCTATTTGCCAGTAGTACTAACATAGTGACTTATATCCCATGCCAATCACTGCAAAGAACATCTTATACTCCTCTCTGTTATTACATGACATAGTTCTAGTGAGAGTGCACTTAACAGGATGGCAATGTTTTGGGGGATGATTTGCACGGTACAGTACTATAGACTGACTCAGCTGTCAGGTACACAGACCAGTCTCTCTTTCTATCTATCTCTCCTGCACATTGCTGTGTACTATCCTGATCCTTCTGTTACTAGAGACAGATTTCCCTAACAACAAGAAGTGGATGGCAGATTGCAGGGAAGTGACTAAGAATTTAAAAAGTAATTTAACCTCTTAATGACTCATGACGGGTATACCGGGTATACCCGTCATGCGGCTGTTAAGGGTAAGCAGAGAGGGCTCCCAGGGTGGGCCCTCTCTGCCGCCCTCAGTCCCCGGTTGGTATTAGCCGACACAGACAATCGCCGCTCCCGGCTAATTAACTATTTAAATGCAGCTGTGGGGGGAGAACCCTTGTACTGAGCCGGCTGGGGCTCAGCACCAAAATGACGATGATCCCGGCTTGGCACTCCATGTATCTGGTCTGCTGCAGACCGGTATAATAGAACACTGATCTAATGGATCAGTGCTCTTCATATACACAGCATTGATCTCAATGGGAGATCAGTGCTTTGTATATAGAAGTCCCCCAAGGGGATGAGTGCCAGGGGGCTTCTAATAAATGTAAGTGAAAAAAAAGGGGGAAGAGGTTGGTAGCCCTGCCCCCAGTGTTCCTAACAGCTTACCAGGTAGAAGATTTCACAGCTAACAGCATGTGAACGGCACCAAGGATGAAGGTAAAACACATGCCTTCATCCTAAGCACCCCGCACACTGTAGGGAACTATCAGCAGGTTAGATTCATCTAACCTGCTGATAGTTTCCCGTTAAGGCCCAGAACAGTTTTTATTTTTCCATATTTGTTTTTTTCCTCATCTCTTTTGAGAGCCACAACTCCCATTTTTCCTGCTAACAAGCCTTGTGAGGGTTTGTTTTTTGTGGGACCATTTGTAATGACACCCTACATCTCTCCATGTTCAATGCTAAACCTCTATTTTTCGATGTGCGGCCCACTTACCCAGCTCAACCTGAGACCTCTTCTCTATAGTGTCCATCGATCAGACATTACATAGGATGAAGTCCCTTCTCTATGTTAGTTTTGTTTTCCTTGTTTATCACCGTTACCAGACCTGATGTCTGAGCTTTATATCAACAACCCTATAAACACCAGAAAACACAGACAGATCTTGCATCATGACACTCCATTGTTATAGCTGGGAAGTGATGGCTGGTGTGGGGGTGGGGACAGCCAGTAGAGTGATAGTGACTATGAGAGTAGCGTGACTGTTATCGGATAGGGTGTAGATAAACAGACAGACAAATATTACCCGGTATAGTGAGCAAGAGCACCGTCATCGGGAGAGAGACACAAACAAAACACTGTAATACAATGGTGAAAAGAGGAGACAGCAACAAGCAAGAGCAGGTGTGCAATCACATAGAGATTTAACATACATACATGAATACACAGCGATTAAACAAGTAATAACACGTAAACTAGGATAATAAATCAATATATATAAATAAATAAAAAATATCATTACTAGAGATGAAGGAACATGCCCACTCACACCTGCATCAGGTGACCTAGGTGTATATAGATGGAATAGTGACTCTGGTATACAGCTAGTATGGATGCATACTAGCATGTATTGCTGTGAGGTGGAGGCAGGGCTGTATTAACAGCTGCTGATGCCCTAGGCACTAAACCTGAAGACGCCCCATCTTCACGCACCTATTGGCGATACCAGACCTGACCAACACCACCATACCCCCCACCCCCCTGGAAAAGACACCAGATTTACTGGCAAGTCTGAACGGGAGGAGGGAAACGAAAAAAATAAAAACCAAAAATAAAATTTTTTCTGTCCCCCTGTTCCCTGGTGCTGCCCCCCTGCAAGGTGCTGCCCTAGGCGCCGGACCACGGGTGCCTAGTGGTAAATACGGCCCTGGGTGCAGGGAAGTGCTTGTTTGGGTGAACTCCCACCAGGTCAGCAGGTACAGTGGTGCGGTAGCTGAGTAGGTCTAGGGTCACTTGGGCACTTGTCACGGTAGCCAGGAATGGTATAGAACCCATCCCGGACAGATTGGCGCCTCACCAGCACGAAAAAGAGAATTAACCCAAGTGTAGAGAGGTGTGTGCGGGTGCGGAAGAGATAAGCCAGAGTCCAGAAGAGTTTACTGAGAATAACCACAGTGCAATACAAAAGAATACTGGTGGTAACAATACAGTCCAGTGCAATACAGTAGTTACAAACTTCTAATAACTCAGGTGCTTGTAGTTGAGGTAGAGACCAGGTGCTTGTAGTGAGAAGGTGTTCTTCAGTAGAGAGAGAAGAGGAGTTGCCAGAGGGGCCCTGCCCAATGTAGAAGTGTACTCTGCCGAAACAGTAGAGGTGTGTAGAAGTAAAGAATAAACAATACTCATAATCACAGATTGTGAAGTGCCCCCGGACAATGTTGTATTGGTGGGACGGCAGGTCACTTGCTAGATGGAAGTGTGACGCCACTACTGTGGTGGATAGCCGAGATACAGCCGGACCTTAGGGTTTTGTCACGTGACGCCAGTGCCTGGTGGGCACACAGGTGTGATGGTACGCCTGCTTTTAAGTTGTAAGGCCGGTTGTACCCTTTTCCCCTGTGGTCGATGTCCTGTCTGGTTGCTGCCGGGTCCCTTGGGATAGTGTCACAGATGATGTAGTCACGGATTGCCAGAGTGGTGTAATGACCCTCCCGGATAGTAGGACCCACCACCGACAGAAGGGGAGATGTCCCAAGGTTGCGGTGTAAGTGCTGTGCAGGTGGTAGTGAATAATCACGACTTGGTGGATAATGTTGACTTGATTTACTATTGGCAAATGTGCAACAGGTAATACAGAGGTGCTTGGATATACTCTTGACAAAGTTTCAATAAATAATGAGACGTAAAACCACCAGATCTGCTTTATAAGTGCTGAGTAGGATGTAGTAGAGTTGATAAGTTTGTACTGAGGTAGCGTAGTAGAGAGGAGGGTGCCGTGAGAGTCTCAACCCATATAGTAATGTGCTCTGCCAGGAGGTTGGAGTAGAAGAAGAAGAATACAACCTGTGCCCCTGTATTGATTTTCCTATAGTCTTCACACCACCTTATGCCCACTAGCTTTGGCTGAATCGTACTAATGGGTGACACAGGCCCCAGACCTTGTTACCTGGGATGAGCAGAGTGCTGAGTGTTCCTTGCTGACATTCGCGCTGCGAGATAGAGTTCATAGACTTTCCAGCAACTTTGCTCCACCTGGATCAGTTCCAAGCTCTTTGGCTCTTTAGTGGATACTCTCCTGCACTGTGGTTACTCCTAGTCCTCGGCATGGGTTTAGATGATCGTCCGGGTCATGGAATGGCCAGTCTCTTACTACTGCTTCCTATGCTTCTCATAAAGCAGTGTGAATAAGAACACAATTACTATTACATATACATATTAGAATGATTTGATGGGAAACCAGTTGATTGCTAGGAATGTTTGGTGCCTGGGGAGGAAATATTTTAGATGTAATAATAGGAAATCTAGTATAACAAAGGGCTATGTTTATTCCTCTGTCTGCTGGGGTTGTGATTCATAGCTGTGTTCAGTAGATGGAGGTTCAGTACTTGGCATGTAAGATTCACCTGTCCTCTAGTTCTTTATCTCATAGACACACCATTCACAAGTCTGCTCTGTTTAATTAATGTGGTTGCATACAACCGCCTCAGGCAGCACATTACACATTTATCTAAATAAATCCAGGCCAGTAGAAACATCAAACCAGCCACCTCGCCTAATGCCCCACACCACTGGGTGACATCTGCTCTCACAGCCAGCACCGCAGAACATCCCTCCCTGCAGGGGACTCATAGCATAGAGACACAGCTGTGTGCCAATGAAGTTATATCAAATGTACACTGAGGCTGCATGACTATTCACATTACCATTGGTCCAGAAATCAATGCAAAGATATATGGTAAAGCAACATAATTAAAGTCTCCACCCAAGAATATAACTACTATAATACTGCCCTATATGTTCAAGAATAATACTACTATAATACTGCCCCTATATAGAAGAATATAACTACTATAATACTGCCCCTATATACAAGAATATAACTATAATACTGCTCCTATGTACAAGAATATAACTACTATATTACTGCCCCTATATACAAGAATATAACTACTATAACTACTGGTTGCTCACAGCCAGACGAAGCGCCGAGCAGGCGAGAAACAATTGTAGCTGCAAAGAGCACACCTGCGTAACACCTTCCCCCTCCCAGCTCCAGCCTCCAGTGTATGGATCAATAAACCCCTTTCTCTGCTGACCGGTGAGTGCGGATTCCTTTTTCTCCATTGCATATAACTACTATAATACTGCTCCAATATACAAGAATATAACTACTATAATACTGCTCCTATATACAAGAATATAACTACTATAATACTGCTCCTATATACAAGAATATAACTACTATAATACGAACTGGAGAGAATGGAACGGCTGCACATCCCATCTATGGCTGATACTAATGCCGCTAGGCCTATATTAAAAATCAACACCAGAGTGTCTGTATATGAATTGATCAAGCCATATTGCCCCGTGTACCACCGCGCAGGTCCTCTGGTCCACACGGGTCCCTACGCTAACTCCACACCGTGTCGGTCAGCGACCGCCAACCCCGCAAAGCGTGCACATGCAGGGAAGGGAGGCCATGGAACGGCCCTGCAACCCCAATGTCACAGGACCAGACCCAAAAAGCCCCACCAAAACCCACCCAGCCAGCACCACCGGCGGGGAAGGCTGCCCCCAAACGACACAAGTATGGATATGGTATTACACTTACCATTGCTGCTCTCACAGAATTGGGAAGACATAGGGTCCAGACATGTGAGCACAGACATATCCTGCTAATTTTGGTCATGTGGGTCTTATAAAGGAGTGCTAGCTGTTCAGAGAGGGAGAACTGTGAAACACGAACTGGAGAGAATGGAACGGCTGCACATCCCATCTATGGCTGATACTAATGCCGCCAGGCCTATATTAAAAATCAACACCAGAGTGTCTGTATATGAATTGATCAAGCCATATTGCCCCGTGGACTTAGTGTAGGGACCCATGTGTATCAGATACCTGCACGCGGTACATGGGGCAGTATGGCTTGATCAATTCATATACAGACACTCTGGTGTTGATTTTTAATATAGGCCTAGCGGCATTAGTATCAGCCATAGATGGGATGTGCAGCCGTTCCACTCTCTCCAGTTCGTATAACTACTATAATACTGCTCCTATATATAAGAATATAACTACTATAATACTGCTCCTATATACAGGAATATAACTACTATAATACTGCTCCTATATACAAGAATATAACTACTATAATACTGCTCCTATATACAAGAATATAACTACTATAATACTGCTCCTATATACAAGAATATAACTACTATAATACTGCTCCTATATACAAGAATATAACTACTATAATACTGCCCCTATATACAAGAATATAACTACTGTAATACTGCCCCCTATATACAAGAATATAACTACTATAATACTGCTCCTATATACAGGAATATAACTACTATAATACTGCTCCTATATACAAGAATATAACTACTATAATACTGCTCCTATATACAAGAATATAAGTACTATAATACTGCTCCAATATACAGGAATATAACTACTATAATACTGCTCCTATATACAAGAATATAACTACTATAATACTGCCCCCTATATACAAGAATATAACTACTATAATACTGCTCCTATATACAAGAATATAACTGCTATAATACTACTCCTATATACAGGAATATAACTGCTATAATACTGCTCCTATATACAAGAATATAACTACTATAATACTGCTCCTATATACAAGAATATAACTACTATAATACTGCTCATATATACAGGGATATAACTATTATAATACTGCTCCTATATACAAGAATATAACTACTATAATACTGCTCCTATATACAAGAATATAACTACTATAATACTGCTCCTATATACAAGAATATAACTACTATAATACTGCCCCTATATACAAGAATATAACTAATATAATACTGCCCCCTATATACAGGAATATAATTACTATAATACTGCTTCTATATACAAGAATATAACTACTATAATACTGCTTCTATATACAAGAATATAACTACTATAATACTGCTCCCTATATACAGGAATATAACTACTATAATACTGCTCCTATATACAAGAATATAACTACTATAATACTGCTTCTATATACAAGAATATAACTACTATAATACTGCCCCTATATACAGGAATATAACTACTATAATACTGCTCCTATATACAGGGATATAACTACTATAATACGACATGGAAAGAAAGGAGCTGCTGCACATCACACCTATTGCTGACACTAATGCTACTGGGTGGTGCCAGCTGGGCTTTTGGGGGGGCACTTTGGGTTTGGTCCTGTGACATTGGGGTTGCAGGGCCATTCCAGGGCCTTCCTTACCTGTTTGTGCACGCTTTGCAGGGTTAGCGGTCGCTGACCGACACAGTGTGGAGTTAGTGTAGGGACCCATGTGAACCAGGAGACCTGCACGTGGTACATGGGGCAATATGGGGCATGGTCTGCATAGCGGGGTCTACAGCCCTGTACTCTGACCCAGGAAGTCTCCCTCACCTTCCAAATCATAGCAGATCCAGTTCAGGCTGGGGCTTACATCAGGGGACAGGACTGTGGAGGTAATTTCTCCATAGCGGTAACCCCTCGCTCCCCGGACAGAGAATGCTGCATGTATGTGCCCACATCTGTCCTGCTCATTCCTTCATGCTCCCTGCAGTCTCTGTCAGCCCTTGTGTTTCCCATCCTCTCCATTACTGTACAGGAACTTATAATATCACTATATCAATATATTCTGCTGTTTATGAATGTTTGTTTCATCTGTTTTACATGTTATTCAGAATAATAAATCATTATTTTTGGGGTGTGGAACCAATTGTCTGCATAACAGTGATTTCTTATGGGAAAATTTACTTTGGTTTAAGAGTGGATTTGGATTACAAGCGCGGACCCAGAATGAATTATGCTCGTAATCCAAGGCAGCACTGTATATCTACTATAATTGTCTTTGCCCTGTTTAGACCTCCTTACATGTTATGGAGAGGAAACCACTTGTATCAGGAAAAGAAGCGGTTAAGTTTTGATCGACTTACATTTTACATTTCAACACCAGGTGGGGAGGAGGATGTGAACACGATGCTATGGTATGGGGGAGACACGACAACCAGAAGAGCATGTGCGGGGGAGACACCGGGAGGATGATAGAAACAAATGAACAAATTATGGAATTTTTGTTGAAAACGATAATGTGTTGAATGGATCGATTGAGTCAAAAGGAAACAAGGGTCAGTGATGAAAAAAGTGATAGTCAGAGGTCGGACTAACCCAACAGATAACGAAAAAGTCCAAGATACGGAGAGGACGGCGGATTTGTTGACGACAGGACACCAGGCCGACAGTCAGCGCAGACAAATCCTGAAAAAATGTTGGCAACTTCCACTCTTAAGTTTTATGAGTTTCATGGAATGTGCATCACAATGGTCCGGGGAAGGAAAAATAGTCAGAATTATGTAACAATATATATGAGTCTGGGTCATGGGGGAAATATGGCGTGAATAGGAGTGTTTAAGGGCAGGAAATGGGGCCGTTGGCTGAGTTTTGGGAAAGGTTACCTGAGTTCTTCTAGATGATTCTCAACTCAGATCATAAATTGTATTGAGCAGAGTGGCCAAACTATTCGGGTTCGGCAACGTTTTTTGAGCTGAACGTTCAGCATTTCACTCCCGACATCTGGAGAAGTTAGATGCCACCCTAGGGAGTTCTGGAAAACATGGATAGAGTTATAGGCCGTTGCCATTCCTAGGGCGGCACCTAAATTCTCCAAATGTTGGGAGTCAAACGTTTCTGAACCCAACAGGTTTGGCATCTCTCTCAACACTAATCATAATGCGTTCACGAAGCTTTCGATAGGAAAGTTGACCTCACACAACACATAAGTAACTCACAACCATGTGGGAACCCCAGGAAATGTTTGGAATAATGGGCAATCCCTCACAATCCTTTATTCCAATGAAAATGGCTGTATTCATCTTACAGAGACCCTTAATCGGGAGCACCAAGACTACATTAGAATGTATATGTGGACAACCCATCAAAAACATTGGCATCACTTTGAGTGGCTTTATTGGTTTTGAAATTGGAGAAGCCCTTGAAGATGACCCAATATAGACTAAAATGCTGAAATGGTCATCCAAGCTGGTAAGGCAACAATATATAAAACAGTACGATAGGCTGAACTTGCCAGAGTGGTGGAAATCTCACATACTCTATAGACTCATATAAGGAACAACCTTTATGACAAGAGTTTGGTTCATCCCCTTTGATCCAAAAAACTGACTAAAGGGTAAATGCTGGACATTCGTCTTCCTGGAGAAGAGCAAAATAGATTGATGGCTTATCCACAGGATCCGTCATTAATTACTGATTGGCTGGGTCCAGTAACCTATCACCCCTGACGATCAGCTGTTCGGTGCCCACACTACACAGTGAATGGGGAATAGAAGCAGTTGGCTCCATTCACTGTGTGGTGATGGCCATGGGAGCTGAGCAAGTGTAATAGGGTCTTTAAGCACAAGGGTCTGGATGTAAATCTTAACTTTACACCCCTTATAGCTACACCTGTTGGATCGACCCTTGTTTATCTATCGTATAAGGTTAGCTTAGCATTGTACATAAAATGGAACACCTCTTGGTTGTCTGTAGTCATGGTTGACTATTCTTTAGTCCTTCAAACTTTTATGGTTCTTACAGGGAATGCAGAAGCTTCAATGGCAATTGGTTTGGTACTGAAAATTGAGGTGCTGTGTCTAGGGAACCTTCCCATTCCTTACCCTAAAATCCCCACAAGGAGGTCTGTCTATTTTTCAGGTCATAGTCCCTGTTTTTTACCGGTAAATCATAGGAAACCGTAAGGTGTCACCAGGAGAGTTGTCAAGATGCATCAAATGAAAGGAAAACCAAGATATAACCAAGAGTTTAAAGCACAAGGCTTTGCTTCTAGAATGATGTAACAATGCCGCTGCTGTTACAGCTTTGTTTTCCATTATTCTGCACTTCTTTATGTCATTTTTAGGGCCCTTTTACATGGGCCGATTACCGGCAATGAGTGTTGTTAGGAACGCCTAATTGCTGATATTCGGTTTGTGTAAAAGTGTCAGCGATCAGTGTGGGAGAGTAAAAACGCCCGCTCGCATCTTTTATGTAGAATTATAATGGCCGCATGAATGCATGGCCCGGTTACTTGATTAGTGGTTCCGTGTAATCTCGTTGATCGTTGCTCGTTTGCTTCCGTAGATGAAAGAAAACTGGGTCTTCTAAAAGGACCTTAAGCAAAAGGACGTTCCAATAATACTAATCAGTGGTCTCGCCACTGATTGATTGACTGAGTGGGTAGGTCCTTATGCCGACACTGTCATAGAGATCGGTCGCGTTGAGAGCAGGGGAGCAGCGATAGATCAGGGAAAAGTTAGTAACAAACATCGGTATCGTAGATTTCAGATTATTACCAGATAACTTCTGCCACCCAGGCCCAGGCGTACACAGGGTCCTACTGACTCCTCTACCACATAAGAGGACACCAGTATTCTAAGGTTCGGGGCCCTTTTGCAGTTTTTGCTTTGGTAGCATCACTGGTTCCTCATGTACAGGTTCCTCTTCATGACGTGCTCTACGTGTGCTGGCTACTGCGCCACTCGCTGATTCACTTCAGACAGTATTCCCACTTTCTATTTCTGATAAAATGAAGTCACAGAGTTCTCCCCGCTGATACAGCTCTTAGGTAACCCCCATATTATCACACAGGATATCCTGACCTCCCGCTCACCCTCTAAGGTCATAGATTGGTCATCAGACAGAGACATCACAAAA